>NW_016107441.1:109488-122394 GCF_001604975.1 Cebus imitator | reverse complement strand
TTTTTGTATATGCTATAGATAAGGTCCAGTTTCATTCTTTGCATGTGGATGTCCAGTTGGTCAAGTCCTCTTTCTTGAAAAGACTACTTTTTTTCACTGCATTATTTTTGCCCTCTGAACAAAGATTATTTGACTGTAGTTGTGTGAGTTAGTTTCTGGGCTCTCAATTCTGTCCCACTGAACTATTTATATGCTGTTTCACCATTACCACACTGCCTTGATTAGTGTAGCTTTATAGTAAGTCTGGAAGTCAGGTAGTGCCAATCTTCTGACTTTGTTCCCTTCTCAATATTGTGTTGGACAATTGGGGTCTATTTTCTCTCCAAATACAATTTGTAATCAGTTTCTTAATACCACAAAGTAATTTGTTGATATTTTTATTGGGGTTGCATTGAATCTATAGATCAAATTGGGAAGAAGTGACCTATTGAAAATATTCACTCTTCTTATTTCTGAATGTGAAATAACTCTCCATTGATTTATATCTTCTTCGATTTCTATCATCAGAATTTTGAAGTTAGGCTCATATATATCTTGCATATATTTAGTTCAATTTATACCTAAGTATTTTATGCTTTTTTGGTGCTAATGTAAGTGGTATTAGGTTTTAAATTTTAAATATTAATTGTTCATTGCTGGTATATAGGACAAGGAGTGTTTTTGTATATTAACCTTGTAGCCTACACCCCTGCAACCATGCTATAGTCATCTACTGGTTCCAAAAGTTTTTGTTGTTGTTGATTCTTTTGGATTTTCTACATCGACAGTCATGTCATTTAAGGCTAAAGGTAGATTTATCTCTTCCTTCCTAATTGCATATATTTTCTTTTCTTGTCTTTTTGCATTAGCCAAGACTTCCAGTACAATGAAAAGGAGTGGTGAGAGGGGACAACCTTACATCATTCCTTATCTTGGAGAGAAACTCCTGTTTTCTCGCCATTAAGTATGATGTTAGCTATGAGACTGTTTTGTAGCTATTCTTTATCAATTTGAAGAAGTTTTCTTCTATTCTTAATTCACTGAAAGTTTTTAACATAAATGGGTGCTAAATTTTGTCAAGTATTTTTCTGCATCATAACTTTACTGATAAGTTAATATAATATTTTTCTTCTTTAGTCTGTGGATGTGATGAATTGCATTAGTTTATTTTCTAACATTGACCTAGTTCTGCACACCTGAGATAAATTCCACCTGGTTGTAGTATACAATTATTTAAATATATTGTTGAATTTGATTTGCTAATATTTTGTTGAAGTTTTTTTTCTCTATGTTCATGAGAGATGTTAGTTCCAGTAATGTCTTTGTCTAGTTTCAGTATTAGGGTAATACTGGCCTCATAGAATGACCTGGGAAGTATTCCCTCCACCTCTATCTTCTGAAAGACATTGTAGAGAATTGATATAATTTCTTCCTTAGATGTTTGGTAGAATTCACAAGTGAACCCATTTGGTTCTGCTGCTTTCTATATTGAAGAATGAATAATTATTAATTTAATTCAAAAATAAATATGGCATATTCATCTTATCTAATTGTTCTTTTGTGAGTTTTCACAAATTATATTTTTCAAGGAATTGGTTCATTTTATCTGTGTTACCAAATTTGTAGACACACAAAGTTGTTGACATTTTTTATTATCTTTTTAATGTCATGGGATCTGTGGTGATAGCCTTTTAATTTTGATATTATAAATTTGTGCCTTTGCCGTTTTTTTCTTAGTAGCCTGGCTAGTGGTTTATTGATTTTATTTATCTTTTCACAGAACCAGGTTTTGGTTTTATTGATTTTTTCTGGTAATTTTATTATTTTAATTTCATGTATTTCTACTCTAATTTTTATTATGCCTTTTCTTCTGCTTACTTTGGATTTAATGTGCCCTTTTTTTCCTGGTTCCCTAAAGTGGAAGCATGGGTCATTAATTTTATATCTTACTTTTTTCCCATATATATATATATATATATATATAAATTTTATTAAATTTCCTTCAAAGCACTACTTGGGCTATATGTCACAAGTTTTGCTAAGTTGTATCTCGTTTTGATTTAACTAAAAAGATTAACTTCTCTTGAGACTTCTCCTTTGACCTATGTGTTATTTAGAAATGTGTTGTTTAATCTCCATCTATTTTGGGATTTTCCAACTATCCTTTTGTCATTGATTTATAATATAATTTTAAGATAGTGAAAGCAGATATTATATGATTTCTATTTTAAATGTGTAAAGATGCATTTCATGGTCCTAAATTTGATCCATTTCAATGAGTATTTCAGGTGAGTTTAAGAAGAATGCTTAACCTGCTGTTGTTAGATGAAGTAGTCTGTCAGTTAAAGCCAGTTGTTTGATGGTGTTGTTCAATTCAGTAATGTCCTTATGTGATGTTCTGCTGACTGTATTTGTCTATTTCTGATGGAGCAGGTGTTGAAATCCACAATTATTATTGTGGGTTAATCTATTTCTCTTTCCAGTTCTATCAGGTTTTTGCCTCACATATTTTGATGCTATGAGGTTAAGTGCATACACATTAAGAATTGGAATGACTTCTCCTAGAACTGACCACTTTATCATGAGGTAATACCTCTCTCTACTCCCCATAACTTTCCTTGCTCTGAAGTATATTTTGTCTGAAATTAACACAACTAATTCTGCTTGCTTTTGATTTGTGCTGGCATGGTCTATGTTTCACCATGCCTTTACTTTTAATCTACATGTGTCTTTATATTTAAAACGCGTTCCATAAAGACAAAAGATAGTTGGGTCTTATCTTTTAATCCATTCTAAGATTTTTATACTTTAATATGTGTATATGGATCATTGACCTTCAAAGTAATTATTTATGTATTCTTATTAAAATCTACTATCTTTGTTATTCTTTTCTATTTGTCAACCTTGTTTTTGCTTCTGTTTTATCTTTCACTCTTTTATTTGCTTTTTATAATTTCTTTAATTGACAATTTGTACTCTTATTTGTTGTCAATATTTTCTCATTTCTTAGCAAATTAATTTTAATTTTGTAGTGGTTGCCCTAAAGTTTGCAATATACATTTATGACTAATTCAAGTCTACTTTCAATTAATACTACACCAACTAATGGGTAGTGCATGAAGGAAATGTAGGAAGTCAGGATATTTTAAGAGAAAATGCCCAGAATGGAAAAAGGAAGAGAAGGTGATCCCCCATAACTTCTGATAAGGATTAGGGGAGCCAGTGGTTCCTTATAGGTAGGTCCCACCAGGAACCCTTGATAAATTTGAGAGTGGGACCTGAAGGGGAAGAGGTAAAAAGGGAAATTAAATAATAACAATAGTAGTCTGTAATTGCTGCATAATCTGCTTTCCCTTTCACTCAGTGATCAGGCCCCTGTTGGTCAGGCTCTTCTGCCCCCATCCCCACCCCATGAAAGAATTTAGTTTAGGCTACCTTACGACATAGAAAACTGTATCCTTTCTTATTAGCTAAGTGCAGCCACTAGGGCTGTAAGTCTAATATTTAAAGAGTCCTGAGACAGTCGCAATGCATTATGGGCTGCAATAAAATTCAGCAAAATGACCCTAAGGAACACACTTGAAGCCTTAACCCAACTACCAATAGGCAATAGCCAGGAAGATTGTAATCCCATAATACTTAGCCAATGAGGAACTGGGGGAGGGACTTGCACACTAGGGAATAAATTGCTTGTTGAAACTCTTCCAGGTATGCCTGCAGGCCAGACACCCAGTCTTGCAAGATCACGATTAAAGTCTCACTTCTGCTGTTCTCCATATCCCTGAGTCCATTCTTTGGGCTTAGATGGGTGAGTTTGTTTTTCACAATCTGGGGGCTCATCCAGGATCTCTGTTCCTGAGCAGAGTGGGTCCCCAACTGAGAGGGAATATGTGTCCCTCCTTATGTAGGTGGCCTGCTCTGTCTGGGAGTCCCAGCTCCCTGCAGAGGCCATAGATAAGCCCAAGATTGTTATTGTTATTCAGGAAGCAGTGGAGGTGACACAGGAAGAAACCAGCCTGGTTGCTGGCACCACAGCTACCAATCTTGTGCACTAACCAAGGTAGGAAAATTAGACTGTAAGTACTGCCTTGGTGGTTGGGCATTTTCAGAGGTTGAGTGAGTTTGTGTGACTGAAATGTATCCTAGATACCAAGCAAGTGTGGAGTCACAATCTGTGTTTCTGTTCTCCCACAAGGAAAACAGTCAGAGATGTATGAAATGGTTGACTCTTGGGGTGTGCAAGAAACCTGCAGCAGGCAGGGATGAATGCACAGGGAAACTCAAACACAGGGACCAGCTGAAAATGAGCAGCAAAAATCCCAGGCCTAGGAAACAAAGGAAGGAGGGAGACAAAGAGGCCTGCTCTGACATTATCCCAGATAGTCCATTGGGAAGAATGTTACAGGCTGGGGGGAATAACCTCCAAACCAAAGATAAGGAAAAATAAAAGACAATAAAGTATTGCTGTTTTATCTAGCTTAAAGACCCCATTCATCAGCCTTCTGTCTTTTGGTCTAAGTTTGGCTCAGATAAAAATTGGGTATGTCAAGCTTTAATTCTCTATGTTAATGATAGAAACCCACCTTCTCAACGGGAGGTAAATTATGGTCTCTGTTGGATCAAGAAATTGACACCCATGTTCTCCCTCAAAGAAAAAAAAAAAGAGCATAATGAAGAACGCTTATCCAGTGAGAAATCCTGGGGCCCCCTTTCTTTCCTGCTCCCCCCAACAATATATCAGACAAAATAGGGAGCAGGAAAATGAGGGAACATGAATCAGAAAAGGAGAGGTCTGGAGGCCATGAGAAAACTAGGCCAACTGCTCCTTTAAACCCTTATCTGGGTTTAAGAAGAGTTAGAATAATGCAAGAAGGATAGTGAAAGCTTCCCTATCCCCTCTACACAACGGATTTCTAATATGTTTCCCCTTAGGGAAGTTCCTATGTGACAGGGAGAAATTGGATTTGTAAATGCACCTTTAACAAGTACTGAGATCAGAAATTTGAAAAAGGGAATGAAGTCACTCCTAAAAGATTCCCTTGGGTTAGCAGAATAGTTGGATCAATTCTCTGGACCCAGTTTTTACACTTGGGCAGAAATAATGTCTATGTTGAATATCCTGTTTACTGGAGAAGGAAAAGGAATGATTAGGAGGGCAGCCATGACCATTTGGGAAAGGTAGCACCCTCCCAGGCACGGTGTTCTACCAGCTGAACAAAAATTTCCAAATGTTGATCCTGAATGGGATAATAATAATCCTAGAGATCATGCCCAAATGCAGGACCTTAGACAGCTAATAATTAAAGAAATCAGAGAGTCCGCTCCTAGGACACAGAATGTCTCCAAGGCATTTAGGATTCAACAAGACAAGGAGAAAACTCCTTCTGCATTCTTGTAAAGACTTAGAGATCAGATGAGGAAATACTCTGGATTAGATCCAGAGGACCCAGTAGGACAGGTCTTCTAAAGGTTTATTCTGTGACCAAAAGCTAGCCAGATATCACCAAAAAAGACTGAGGGCTGGAATGAAAAGTTGATTGAAGAGTTGCTGAGGGAAGCACAGAAAGTTTTTGTAAGAAGGGAGGAAGAGAGACAGAAACAAAAGGCAAAGATTATGGTTTCCACTGTAAGGAAGTAATCAGAAAGAAACGGGTCAAGACTCTTCTGGGGAGATGAGAGAACACTAGGTGTCAGCAAAGAGACAGAAGGGAAAGACAAGGAAAAGTTCCCAAGATTGTAAATGTGTGTTACAAATGTAGGAAGTCAGGATATTTTAAGAGAAAATGCCCAGAATGGAAAAAGGAAGAGAAGGTGATCCCCCATAACTTCTGATAAGGATTAGGGGAGCCAGTGGTTCCTTATAGGTAGGTCCCACCAGGAACCCTTGATAAATTTGAGAGTGGGACCTGAAGGGGAAGAGGTAAAAAGGGAAATTAAATAATAACAATAGTAGTCTGTAATTGCTGCATAATAAAGTTTACTGTCTTGTGTTTAATATAAAACCTAATCCCCAGCTCTGCTTAAAATTAATGAACTCCCTGTAAAACCTACCTTACCTATTCTCCCCACAGTCTCAGCAAAATTCCCAGGCATCTCAAGGCTCCCGTTTTCCTCGCAGACCAGCTACAAGGTCACAGGGCAAGATAACACCCAAAGAATGTATAATGTGTTTCCCAAAATGCTATTTTTCAAATGTAACATACATCACAAAACATAGACATGTTACAATTAACTGTTCTTTGTTCTGGCTTCTGTAAATCTGTTAGCTGCTACATCATCCTGGATGTATAAAAAGTCAAGCCCTGTCTTTGTTAAGTGCTCAGCCTTCGGATGCTAATCCTTTGAGTCAGTGGCCACCTTAATAAAATCTTCCTTGATCTCTCCGGCCTCCTGAATATTCTGCAACAGAAGTAACATTTTGGTCAACTGGGGCAGCTTGCTCCTCCTTAATTCACTGAACAAAACGTACAGAGCTCTCTAAGGGAAAACTAACAGTATCAGGGGTAAAAGGGGGAGGAATTTCAGATTATTCAAGAAAATGGTGATTAGACTAGGATCAGAACAGATTAAAGAATCACTCTTGTATGTTCCTAAAGCAGTAACCAACCTCCTGGGTACAGACCTGACCCTAAGATTGGGTTGACCGGGTGTGGTGGCTCATGCTTGTAATCCCTGCACTTTAGGAGGCTGAGGAGGGTGGATCACCTGAGGTCAGGAGTTTGAGACCAGCCTTGCCAAAATGGTGAAACGCTCTCTACTAAACATACAAAAATTAGCGAGGCTTGGTGGTGCATGGCTGTAATCCCAGCTACTCAAGAGGCTGAGGCAGGTGAATCGCTTGAACCTGGGAGGCAGAGGTTGTAGTGAGCTGAGATTGAGCCATTGCACTCCAGCTTGGGCTACAAGAGGGTAAATTTGTAAAAAAAAAAAAAAAAAGATTGGGCCTAGGATTAGCAGTAGAAAAGGGATGAATAAAAGTGATGAATAATGGCTTTCCTAACTGAAGAAGAAGAAAGTAAAATTGATCCCCTTGTATGGGTTAGGTAAGGCAATAGGGAGGGTTAAGAATCACACCCTTACAAGTTGAATTCAAACAACCTGGAGAAATAGTTTGTGGAAAACAATATCTAGTGCCCATTAAATGAAGAAAAGGCCTCCAACCGGTAATAAAGGGGTTAATGATGGGTTATTGGAACCATGTATGTCACTATACAATACCCCAGTTCTCCCAGTCAATAACCTGGATGGGTCATACAGGTTAGTACAGGACCTAAGGGCTATAAATCAAATTGTTCAGGCCTGCCACCATGTGGTACCCAATCCTTACACCTTCCTTAGTAAGGTACCCTATGAACTCAAGTGCTTCAGTGTGGTGGACCTGAAAGATGCATTTTGGTCATGCCCCTTAGGTTATAAAAGTAGAGATCTCTTTGCCTTAAACTAGGAAAATCCTACAACGTGGAGGAAACAGCAGCATCACTTAACTGTGCTATCACAAGGTTTCACTGAAACTCCAAAACTTACTTGGTCAGATCCTGGAAAGGGTATTGTAAGAATTCCAAACTCCCAGGGGAACTCAGCACTTACAATACCTTGATAACCTTTAATCTCTGGGGAAAAAAAGGACAGAGGTGTCAGGTACTAAGTAAACCATAAGTTTACTTAATTTTCTGGGAGAAAAGGAATTACAAGTCTCTAAAAACGATCTACAGTTTGTAGAAAAGGAAGATAATACTTGGGACATGTGATTAGTGAAGGCAAGTAGAGAATGAACACCGAAGGGGCATCTGGGATAGTGGACTTACCTTTACCTAGAACAAAGAAAGAGCCTGGAAATTTCTAGGGTTAACTGGCTACTGTAAATTATGGATTGACTCCTATGCCCAAAAGACAAGAATTTTGTATCTTAAACTATTAGAAAAGGAACCTAATCCCTTGCACTTGTCCCCAGAGGAAATTCAGGCATTCGAGGAGCAAAAGCAAGCTCTCATAACAGCTCCGGCCTCGGCCCTCCCATCTCCAGAGAAACCGTTCCCTTTGTTTGTGACTGTGGATCAGGGTGTCGCCCTTGGGGTGCTTACTCAAACCTGCAGATAAAAAAAAGCAACCTGTGGCCTTTATTTCCAAACTTCTCCACCCTGTCTCTAGAAGGTGGCCTGAATGTGTACAAGCGGTGGTGACTGCAACCCTCCTTGTGGAAGAGAGTCAAAATCTAACCTTTGGTGGAGTTCTAATAGTAAGTACCCTGCACCCATATTAAACCAGAAGGCTGGGGGTGGTTAACAATTTCCTGAAATCTAAAGTATGAAGCCGTATTGTTAAAAAAAAGATAATTTCGTTTTCACATCAGATACTTGCCTGTATCCAACCAATTTCCTATGGAAGAGAGGGGAGGATAAAGAAGCACTTCACCTTGGATATCAGACACCAAACTCCAGTGAGGACTTAGGGAAGCCCTGCTGCATGATGGAATCAGGCTGTTTATAGACAAGTCGTCCCTAGTGATAAAAGACAAGGAACATAATGGCTATGCTATCATGAATGGAAACAAACAACTCTGATGTAAAAAGGGCAGGCCAAACCTGTGAATTATATGCCCTTGACCAGTCTCTGAATCTTCTTAAAGACCAAAAGGGTGTTGTATTGGACCAAGCGTAGAAAGTTAGCACCAAGACAAAAGTATGCCAGATTGCAGGGTCATTTATTATGCCGGCGACCACAGAGGACTCACGTCTCTCCAACCTGTGGTGTCAAAAGGAGGGTGCCACAACTTTTTATACCCGAAAAATCACCTTGGGTGTGGGGGTGAGGAACGGGGATGGGGATGAAAAGGTTTCGGACATTCCAAGGGCTTGGGGATTCTGTGATTCACCTCCTGGGCGGAGACAAGGGCGGGGGTCTCCGGACATTCCAAGGTCCAGGGGATTCTGTAATTCACCTCCTGGGTGGAGACAAGGGCGGGGGTCTCCGGACATTCCAAGGGCCAGGGGACTTTTGTCATTCTGTTTGTTACTTCAGTGGTTTACAGAAGTCAAGATAAGCATTTGTTTACATACAGATCTTAGTTATCCTGGGCTGCTTATTTTAGTTATTACTAAATAACTAAAGCAAAGGCTAGCAATTCTGGCACAATATCACAAGGGCACTATATACACTAACTTCAAATATGGATTGAGGCCTTTCC
Organism: Cebus imitator; assembly: GCF_001604975.1. Classification (NCBI taxonomy): domain Eukaryota; kingdom Metazoa; phylum Chordata; class Mammalia; order Primates; family Cebidae; genus Cebus; species Cebus imitator. The sequence goes on along the minus strand of NW_016107441.1, from coordinate 113,231 downwards.
CCTCCCTAATGCCGCTGCTGGGAATGTGGTTAAAATTCACAAACCTGTGAATTATATGCCCCTAAAGAGGCTCTGAATCTTCTTAAAGGCCAAAAAGGCACTATATACACTAACTCCAAATATGCCTACAGGGTGATATGCACCAAAAAGGCCACCGAATTATATGCCCTTAACCAGGCTCTGAATCTTCTTAAAGGACAAAAGGGCACTGTATACGCTAACTCCAAATATGCCTATGGGGTGATACACATCTTTGGAAAAATCTGGTCGGAACAGGGCCTAATAAATAACAGGGGAGAGGAATTGGTACATGGAGTTTCTAAAACTGATTAGACAGGTTTTAGAAAGCCCCTTGCTCCCAGCAGAAATAGCCATAGTTCATGTAAATGGCCATAGAAAAGGAAACACTATATAGACACTGTAGGGAAACAGGCTTGAGGCTGAGGTGGCTATGCAAGCCTCTCTGGAGAAAGAAGTCAGACTGTTTGGCCTAATCCCAGACATCCCTAATGTGATATTAAGACCCCAGTTTTCCAAAGAGGAGGCGAAAGAGCTGGGTAATATAGGGGCCAGTCAAACTGAGGATGGAAGGTGGATGTTCCGTGATGGGAGGGAAATAACAAGTAAACCCATAATGAAAGAACTAATGTCCATACTGCACATGGGAGATCACTGGGGCTCCCAAGCTATGTGTAATGCAATACTAAAAACTTACGGGTGCACAGGAATCTATACCCTTGCTAAGCAAGTATTCAGGGGCTGTGTAACTTGTCAGAAAATAAACCAAAGGGCAACTAGGAAGCAGACTACAGGGGGAAGACCTCCTGGGCTGAGATCATTTCAAAGCATTCAAATGGATTTTACAGAAATGCCTAAAATAGATAGGCTAAAGTATTTACTGGTAATAGTGGATCACCTCTGTGGCTGGGTGGAGGCCTTTCTCCTCCCAGATGCCACTGTTCGGAATATGGTCAAAATAATCTTAGAGCAAATTATACCAAACTTTGGCCTGGTAGAGAATATTGATTCAGACAATGGGAGTCACTTTACCTCAAGGGCGTTGAGGGGAATCATGGAGGGCTGACAAATTAAATTGAATTATCATACCCCACAGTGTCCCCCTTGCCCCGGAAAAGCAGAAGAATGAATCAAACTCTCAAAAAAACATATTAAGAAACTAATTCTAGAAACCAGATTCCCTGGACAAAGTGTCTCTCCATTACACTCCTTAGAATTAGGACAGCCCCTAGAAAAATATTTGGGACTGTCCCACTATAAATTATTATATGGACTCCCACATGTGGGTAGGAGTACAGAGCTTCTCACCGTGAAAACTAAGGATCAATTCTTAAAACAATTATATATTGGCCATAGCCTCTACTCTGTCTTCCATTGGGTTGAAAGAACTTCTAACTCAAACTCTGCCTCTTGAGCAGAGTTCGTGATTCACCACTTCCAACCTGATGACTCAGTATTAATTAAAACTTGGAAAGAAGACAAGCTCTACCCAAGCTGGGAAGGTCCTTATCAAGCGCGTCTGACAAGTATAATGGCCATGGGAACAGCTAAATGAGGCTGAACTCACTATACTCAAGTCAAGGGACTGGAAAACCAGGTCCTAGAAGGGAAAGAACAAGGCCAGTGGGAGGCATATGCATCACCTAAGGAACCCCTAAAGCTAATCCTATGAAAAGCCTAAAAAGGAAACATAAGCTGGCCCCATCTGTGGAAATTAATGTGGCTAGGATGGGTTATTATATCAAGGGCTAGGGGCTGGCACAGGAACTGGATAACTTGGAAGGGAAATCCTTATTGGCCAATTAAGTTAGCAATTAACTAAAAGCCCACCGTATGCATATGTGACTGAAGCTAAAACACCCATTACTATAAAATTTAATGCCTATCAAGTCTTGCTTTGTAGAGAGGCCTGGAAAATTAGAGACAGCTCTTCTGAGCAAAAAGAAAAATATATCTCTGCCCAGAATCCCTCATGGGCCTTGCTATAGCCCCTTGTCATGTCTGGGAAGATACATGGTGGACCACCAAGCCTCAGGGTTGGACATCAGGTTTCATGTGGGGCAGGGTACCCCTAAATGATATGCTAGGCATACACAGGGGCACCCCATCAACTAAGTGTCAAAACCTAGAGGGTAATCCTGTACTCCTAACTATTCAAAGTCCTGCTCTTTTAGGATCATGGGACTTAGGCGAAGAACTAAGAATTGGTATAGTAGCCCCTTGAGTATATGGAATGAGATCTAATGTGACGGCAAAGACCCCAGAGGGTTGTTTATGCTTAAGGTAGAAATTCGGTTCCCTATCTCCCTGATGCCACTCCGACCCCATACCTTGCTTCAAATGATAACCCTAAGAGAGTAGAAATAGTCGAAGTAAAATATTTGAGACAAACATTGAAAATTAAAACAGGAGATGGAGATCTCAACGCCTGGGTTAAATGGGTTACATTGTCAGTATAAACCCTCAGTAAGAGTAATTGTTATGCATGCACTGCTGTCAGCCTCAGGCACAGGTGGCTCCATTTCCTCTTGGATGGGATATTAATCCCGAAGGAATACGTTGTATGCTGGCTCTACACCAAGACAAGGATACATGCGGAAATAAGACTTGTAAAAGTCTTTGCTTTGTCATTGCTCTTTCCCACCTCATGGAGAACAGATCCCAGAGCAATCCCCTCGTTCTCTGCAGGGAATAGAAATCGCTCCTCTGGTCTCTCTAGATAGGAGGCGAGGTTCCATAAACCTAGGGGGGAGGTCTCAATCTGCACTCATGTCCTAAATGTCACTGGCAAGCCAGGCTGTGGCAATTACGCAGCTCTTCAAATACCCTGGGGCAGATGTCTGGTGGTATTGTGGGAAATGGAACCTCAGTAACTTGTTACTGTCCAATTGAATCAGAACTTGTGCCTTAATGCAGTTGGCTATTCCCGTCACCCTGGCATTCCATAGAATACCTAAAAACACACAGGGTCACTGAGACTGAAGAAATATAACAAGTTCTTTTGACCCCAATGTATATATTAATTCCTTAGGAGTTCCTCGAGGAGTGCCTAATATATTTAAGGCTCAAAACCAAATAGCTGCCAGGTTTAAGTCGGCACTCTTCTGGTGGTCAACTATTAATAAAAATGTAAACTAGATCAATAACATCTATTGTAATCAGTAAAGATTCATCAGTTACACTCAAGATGCCCTTAAGGGTATAGCCAGCCAACTAAATGCCACTAGCCAAATGGCTTGGGAAAACAAAGTTGCACTGAACAGCATATTAGCAGAAAAAGATAGTGCTTGTGTTACATTGGGCAGAAAATCTTGTATTTTCACTCCCAACAATATTGCCCCAAATGAAACCATTACAAAGGCACTAAAAGAACTCTGGCCAATAAGATGACCCAAAAAAAAAAAAAAACCCACATATGAACAGAACCAGCCAAAAAAAAAAAAATGCAGGAATAAATAACCCTTTTACTGATTGGCTAAAAGGTTCCTTTAAAAAGTGAAAGGAGCCGGGCGCGGTGGCTCGCGCCTGTAATCCCAGCACTTTGGGAGGCCGAGGCGGGTGGATCACGAGGTTAAGAGATCGAGACCATCCTGGTCAACATGGTGAAACCCCGTCTCTACTAACAATACAAAAAATCAGCTGGGCATGGTGGCGCATGCCTGTAATCCCAGCTGCTCAGGAGGCTGAGGCAGGAGAATTGCCTGAACCCAGGAGGCGGAGGTTGC
>NW_016107441.1:107572-108843 GCF_001604975.1 Cebus imitator | reverse complement strand
AAAAAAAAAAAAAAAGAAAAGAAAAGAAAAGAACAACAAGGATAAAAAGAAAAGAGGAGAGAATTGTAGATAACAACCTATATGTGGTGGTCCATTTCCAATGCTAAGTGCTTTAGTATAAGTTTAAGCAGTCTTCATGGGAATAAAGAAATAATGAAACAGAATGTACTAAGCCATGAGCCACCCCTTCCCCCACTTCTTCCTGCTTTCCCTTTCACCCAGCGGCCAGATACCTATATGTCGGCTGCCCCCATTAAGTACACACTCCCCACCCCACCAAATAATTTAGTTTAGGCTAGCTTGCAACATAAATAATTGTACCCTTTTTTATCAGCTAAGTGAAGCCATTAGGGCCCTGAGCCAAATGTTTAGAGTCCTGAGACAGTCACAATGCATTATGGGCTTCAATAAAGTGCAATAAAAAGACCGTAAAGAACATACTTGAAGCCTTAACCCAACTACCAATAGGCGACGTCCAGGAAGATTGTAACCCATAGCATCCAGCCAATAAGGGAACCTGGGGAAGAATTTGTGTGCTAGGGAATAAATTCCTTGTTGAAACCATTCTGAATGCGCCTGCATGCCAGACACCCAGTCTTGCAAGACCACCATTAAAGTCTCACTTCGGCTGTTCTCTGCATCTCTGAGTATATTATTTGGATTTGGGACAGGTGAGTTAGTTTCTCATGTGACCTATATCATTTTTCTTCTCCATGAAGAATTTCTTTTAACTTTTCTTGCAAGGCAGGTGTACTGGCAAAACATTCCCTAAATTTTTGCTTGTCTTGGAAGTCTTTACTTCTTCTTTGCTTTTGAAGGATAATGTGTAGGCTATAGAATTCTAGCTTGGTATTCTTATTCTCTGACACTTTAATTTCACTGCATTCTCTTCTTGCTGCATGGTCTCTGTGGAAAATTTGGCTGTATATAATTCTCATCTTTGCTCCTCTAGAGGTAAGATATTTCCCCCCTGTGTATTTCAAGATTTTTTCTTTAACTTATATTTTCTGAAGTTTGACTAATGTGTCTTTTTTTTATTATTATTCTTTTGAGACAGAGTCTTGCTCTGCTGCCTAGGCTGGAGTGCAGTGATGCGATCTTGGCTCACTGCAACCTCTGCCTCCTGGGTTCAAGCGATTCTCCTGCCTCCGCCTCCCGAGTAGCTTATATCACAGGTGTGTGCCACCACAACAGGCCCATTTTTGTATTTTTAGTAGAGATGGGATTTTCCCATGTTGGCGAACTCCTGACCTCAAGTGATCTACCTGGCT
>NW_016107441.1:103748-107032 GCF_001604975.1 Cebus imitator | reverse complement strand
TTTCTCTATTTCTACTCCTTCTAGTGTTCCCATTACACATAGCTAAACCTGTCACAGTCATCCCGTAGTTGCTGGGTATTCAGCTCTTTTGTTTCAGTCCTTTTTTTCTCTTTGCTTCTCAGTTTTGGAAGTTTCTATTGCCATATCCTCAAGTGCAGAATTCTTTCTTCATCCACGGCCAGTCTATTAATGATCCTATCAAAAGCATTCTTCTTCCTTCTGTTTCTGTGTTTCTCTCTGGTGTTTCCTTTGAACTGTTTCTTAGAATTTCCATGGTTCTGCTAACATCACACATTGTTTCTTGCATGCTGTCTACTTTGTCCATTAGAGCCCTTAACAGATTAATGATAGTTGTTTTAAGTTCCCTGTTTAAAAATTCCAAAGTCCCTTTGACATTTGAGTCTGGTTCAAATGTTTGCTCTGTCTCTTCAAACTGTGTTTTTCTAATTTTAGTATGCTTTGCCGTTGTTTCTATTAGCCATACATGATATAATGGATTTTTTAAAAACTGCAGTTAATAGGCCTGTAGTTGTGTGAAGGTGGGGGAGCACTGTAGAACTCTATGAGTAAGCCCCAGTCTTTTAGCAAGATTGGGCCTCTGCACTACGGAGTCCACAAGTATGTTTTTGTCACCCTGCCTTCCTTAAGTGGCATAGAATGGCTAGTGTGGGCTGAAATTGGGTATTTCCCAATTTCGAAATTGGGAAAAATCCAGTAGGTTGGGCTCTAATTATATGATGTCCTCTGGCTAGGAAGAACAGTATGCCCTAGTGTATTTCAAGTGGTTTCTGATCCCTGCCCCTGCCAGTAGCATAAAAAGATTTTTCTCTGATCTTTACTGTGAAAATTTGGCAGAGCTCCTGGAGCTACAACTCACAGAAGTGTGTGATCCCTGAATGGCTGGGTCCCCCTGGTGTTTTTCACTCTCAGGCTTGTTCACGCTGAGCCTGCAGCCATATGCCAGTTACCATTCAGGTTTCCCTACCCTGCCGCTGCTTGTGCGGGGGTTCTGCTCTGGTAAGTTGTAATTCTCTGTATCTGCCTGTAGGTTTCTCCAGTTTGGGGCAGTGGTTGGCCCTGTGGCTGTAGTTCTGACAGTAAGAAGCATTGTGGATTTTTTAGTGTGTTCAGGTCATTATTTGTTATTAAAAAGGAGTGATGATTTCCAAACTACTTACACGAAAGACCAAACTTTTGTGATTTGAATATATTAATGAGAAAATACTTAATATTAATAAAGCTCTTCATTACTGATAGTGAGCTAAGATTATATAATCAAATGAATCCTGTGTCAACTTTTTCATGTAAAATAAACATATTACAGGGAAAGGGATTGTATTTCTTATAATGGGTAGAATAAAAAGCATATTTATATTAAACCACCAATATATTAAACTATAGGTCAAACTGATATATTTGTGTTAATTTCTAAATATTTAATAAGATCTTCTAAGACAAAATATTATTCTTGTATTAAAATTTTTTAAAAGTCATCTATTTTTTGTTCACATTAACAAAAGAAAGCTAATAGGACTTTAAAGTATCTATAAACTCTTATTTTATCCCTAAATATTTTACATTCAGACTAAAAGACCAGACCGTGAGTTACATTTTTTAAATGCCTTTTTCCTTGAGAGTTGTTGGCAGGTAGTAATTTCCAAAGTTCTCTTGTTAAATATTCTTAACTGTAGGTACTGATATATGTGATTAAAGACTCATTGAGAAGACTTCCGCCAAGATGTCCAAATAGAAACAGCTCCGGAGTGCAGTTCCCAGTGAGAGTAACACAGAAGTCAAGTGATCTTCATATTTCCAGCCAAGGTACAAGGTTCATCTCAATGGGAGGGGTTGGACAGTGGGTGTAGCCCAAGGAGGGCAAACTGAGGCAGAGTGGGGCACTGCCTCACCCAGGAAGTGCAACAGGCCAGAGGATCCCCCTCCTACCCAACTGGAGGCCATCGGGGACTTTTCCAGCCACTCTGGCACTCCAGTTCAGATACTCTGCTTCTCCCACTGTCTTTACAGCCCACAGACCAGGAGATTCCCTCTGGGCTGACAGGCGCCTCTGGTTTCCAGCCCAAATCTGGGCAGCTGTTTCAGCTGGCTCCATGGGCTTCCAGCACAAATCTGGGCAGCCATTTTTACTGGCACCTGGAGTGCCTGCAAGACAGAGCTCCCCATTCCCCTGAAAAAAAGGAGGCTGAAGGCAGGGAGCCAAGTGATCTGACTTGACAGGTCCCACCCCCAAAAAGACCAGCAAACTGAAACCCACTGGCTGGAGAGTTTTGCAGCCAGCACAGCAGTTTGACCTTGACCCAAGAGGGTGGAGCGTGGTAGGGGGAAGGGCTCCACCATTACCAAGTCTAACCTTACCTGTATAAACCAAATTGCAAGGAAGTTTACACAGCAGCTGGGCAGAGCCCGTGGCAGCTCAGCAATGCCTCTGCAGGCAGACTGTGACTAGATTCCCTCCTTGCAGGGCAGGGCATCTCTAAAAAAAGGCAGAGCCCATCAAGGATTTGTAAATAAAGCCCCAGCTTCCTGGGACAGAGCACCTGGGAAAAAGAGTTGGTTGTGAGTTCCACTGCAGCAGGCTTAAACCTCCCTGCCCAGCAGCTCTGAGGGGAGCAATGGAACTCCCAGCATAGCACTTGAGCTCCAATTAGGAACAGACTGCCTCCTCAAGTGGCTCCCTAACCTCCATATATCCAAAGAGATACTTCATACAGGAGAGCTCTGGCTGACATCTGGCAGGTACACTTCTGGGATGAAGCAACCAGAGGGAGGAGCAGGCAGCAACCCTTGCTGTTCTACAGTTCCCACAGGTGATTCCCAGGCAAGCAGGGTCTGGAGTGGACCTCCAGCAGTCCTGTAGCAGAGGGGCTTGACTAAAAAACAGAAAGAAATAGCTTCAACATCAACAGAAAGGACATCCACTCAGAGACCCCATCTGAAAGTCACCAACTTCAAAGAACAAAAGTAGATAAATCCACCAAGATGGGAAGAAACCAGCACAAAAAGGATGAAATAACCAAAAACCAGAATGCCTCTCCTCCTCCAAAAGAACACAACTCCTTGCCAGCAAGGGAACAAAATTGGATGGAGAATGAGTTTGACAAATTGACAGAAGCAGGCTTCAGAAGGTGGGTGATAACAAACTTCACTGAGCTAAAGGAACATGTTCCAACCCAATGCAAAGAAACTAAGAACCTTGAAGAAAGGTTAGATAAAATGCTAACTAGAATACCCAGCTTAGAGAAGAACATAAACAACTTGATGGAGCT
>NW_016107441.1:89969-103680 GCF_001604975.1 Cebus imitator | reverse complement strand
GAAGGCAAGATTAGAGAAAAAAGAGTGAAAAGAAATGAACAAAGCCTCCAAGAAATATGGGATTATGTGAAAAGACCTAATCTACGTTTGATCAGTGTACCTGAATGTGACAGCGTGAAAGAAACCAAGCTGGAAAACATGCTCCAGGATATTATCCAGGAGAACTTCCCCAATATAGCAAGGTAGACCAACATTCAAATCCAGGAAATAAAAGATATTCTTCAAGAAGAGCAACCCCAAGGCACATAATTATCAGATTCACCAGGTTGAAATGAAGGAAAAAATGCTAAGGGCAGCCAGAGAGAAAGGTCAGATTACCCACAAAGGGAAGCCCATCAGACTCACAGCAGATTTCTCTGCAGAAACCCTACAAGTCGGAAAAGAGTAGGGGCCAATATTCAACACGCTTAAAGAAAAGAACTTTCAACCCACAATTTCATATCCAGCCAAACTAAGCTTCATGAGTGAAGGAGAAATAAAATCCTTTACAGACAAGCAATTGCTGAGAGATTTTGTCACCACCAGGCCTGCCTTACAAGAGCTCCTGAAGGAAGCACTAAACATGAAAGGAACAACCAGTACCACCCACTGCAAAAATGTCCCAAATGGTAAAGACATCAACACAATGAAGAAACTGCATCAACTAATGGGCAAAACAACCAGCTAGTATCAAAATGGCAGGATCAAATTCACACATAACAATAATAACCTTAAATGTAAGTGGGCTGAATGCCCCAATCAAAAGGCACAGACTGGCAAATTGGATAAAAAGTCAAGACCCATCAGTGTGCTGTATTCAGGAGATCCATCTCATGTGCAAAATATGACTCAAAATAAAGGGATGGAGGAAGATTTACTATGCAAATGGAGAGAAAAACAAAAGCAGGAATTGCAATCCTAGTCTCTGATAAAACGGACTTTAAACCAACAAAGATCGAAAAGAGACACAGAAGGACATTACATAATGGTAAAAGGACCAATGCAACAAGAAGAGCTAATGATCCTAAATATATACGCACCCAATACAGGAGCACCCTGATACATAAAGCAAGTTCTTAACTACCTACAAAGAGAATTATACTCCCACACAATAATAGTGGGAGATTTAACACTCCACTGTCAATATTAGACAGATCAATGAGACAGAAAATTAATAAGGATATCCAGGACTTGAACTCAGATCTGGGCCAAGCAAGACCTAATAGGTATCTACAGAACTCTTCACTCCAAATCCACATAATATACACTCTTCTCAGCACCACATCGCATTTACTCTAAAATTGACCACATAATTGAAAGTAAATCACTCCTCAGCAAATGCGAAAGAACAAAAATCATAACGATCAGTCTCTCAGACCACAGTGCAATCAAATTAGAACTCAGGATGAAGAAACTCACTCAAAACTGCACAACTACGTGGACACTAAACAACCTGCTCCTGAATGACTACTGGATAAACAATGAAATGAAGGCAGAAATAAGATGTTCTTCAAAATCAATGAGAACGAAGATACAACATACCAGAATCTCTGTGACACATTTAAAGAAGTGTCTAGAGGGAAATTTATAGCGCTAAATGCCCACATGAGAAGTGAGGAAATATCTAAAATTGACACCCTATTGTCACAGTTAATAGAACTAGAGGAGCAAGATCAAAAAAACTGAAAACCTAGCAGAAGACAAGAAATAACTAAGATCAGAGCAGAACTGAAAAGGATAGAGACACAAGAAAACCTTCAAAAAAATCAATAAATCCAGGAGCTGGTTTTTTGAAAAGATCAACAAAATGATCTTTTTTGAAAAGATCAACACTATCCAGACTAAGAAAAAAAGAAAGAGAGAAGAATCAAATAGATGCAATAAAAAATGATAAAGGGGATATCATCACTGATTCCACAGAAATTCAAACTACCATCAGAGATTATTATAAACAACTCTATGCACATAAACCAGTAAATTTAGAAGAAATGGATAAATTCCTGGAAATTTACACCCTCCCAAGACTAAACCAGGAAAAAGTTGTATCCCTGAATAGACCAATATCAAGGTCTGAAGTTGAGGCAGCAATTAATAGCCTACCAACCAAAAAAAGTCCAGGTCTAGATGGGTTCACAGATGAATTCTACCAGATGTACAAAGAGGAGCTGGTACCATTCCTTCTGAAACTATTCCAAACAATACGAAAAGAGGAAATACTCTGTAACTAATTTTGTGAGACCAGCATCATCCTGATACCAAAACCTGGCAGAGACACAACTAAAAAAGATAAGTTTAGGACAATATCCATGATGAACATCAATGCAAAAATCTTCAGTAAAATACTGGCAAATCAAATGCAACAGCACATCAAAAAGCTTATGCATCATGATCAAGTAAGCTTCATCCCTGGGATGCAAGCCTGGTTCAACATATACAAATCTATAAACCTAATCCCTCACATAAACAGAATCAAAGACAAAAACCACAGTTATCTCAATAGATGCAGAGCAGGCCTTCAACAAAATTCAACAGCACTTTATGCTAAAAACTCTTAATAAACTAGGTATCAATTGAGTGTATCTCAAAATAATAAAAGCTATTTATGACAAACCTATAGCCAACATCATAATCACACTGAATGGGCAAAAACTGGAAGCATTCCCTTTGAAAACTGGCACTAAACAAGGCTGCCTAATCTCACCATTCCTGTTCAACATAGTATTGGAAGTTCTAGCCAGAGCAATCAGGCAAGAAAAAGAGATAAAGAGTATTCAATTAAAAAAAGAGGGAGTCAAATTGTCTCTATTTGCAGACCACATGATTGTATGTTTAGAAAACCCCATCGTCTCAGCCCCAAATCCCCTTAAGATGTTAAGCAACTTCAGCAAAGTCTCAAAATACAAAATTGATGTGCAAAAACTGCAAGCATTCTTGTACACCAATAACAGACAAACAGGGACCCAAATCATAAGGGAACTCCCATTCACAATTGCTACAAAGAGAATAAAATACCTAGGAATACAACCAACAAAGGAAATAAAGGACCTCTTCAAGGAGAACTACAGACCACTGCTCAGCAAAGTAAGAGAGGACACAAACAGATGGAAAAACATTCCATGCTCATGGTTAGGAAGAATCAATATTATGAAAATGGCCATACTGCCCAAAGTAATTTACACATTCAATGCTATCCCCATCAAGCTACCATTGACCTTCTTCACAGAACTGGAAAAAAAAACCCTTAAGCTTCATATGGAACCAAAAATAGCCTGCATAGCCAGACAATCCTAAGCAAAAAGAACAAAGCTGGAGGCATCATGCTACCTGACTTTAAACTATACTTCAAGGCTACAGTAATCAAAACAGCATGGTACTGGTCCCAAAACAGACATATAGACCAATGGAATGGAACAGAGGCCTCAGAAGTAACACTTCACACCTACAACAATCTGATCTTTGATAAACCTGACAAAAACAAGCAACGGAGAAAGAATTCCCTATTTAATAAATGGTGTTGGGAAAACTGGCTATACATGTGCAGAAATCTGAAACTGGATCCCTTCCTTACACCTTATACAAAAATTAACTCCAGATGTAAACATAAGACCTAACACCATAAAAACCCTAGAAGAAAATCTAGGCGATACCATTCAGGACATAGGCATAGGGAAGGACTTCATGACAAAAACACCAAAAGCAATGGCAACAAAAGCCAAAATAGACAAATGGGATCTAGTTAAACTTAAGAGCTCCTGCACAGCAAAAGAAACAATCATTAGAGTGAACCAGCAACCAAAAAAATGGGAAAATTTTTTGCAATCTATCCCCCTGAAAAAGGGCTAATATCTAGAATCTACAGAGAACTTAAACAAATACACAGGAGAAAAACAACCCCATCAAAAAGTGGGCAAAGTATGTGAACAGACGCTTTTCAAAAGAAGACATTTATGCGGCCAAAAACATATGAAAAAGTGCTCATCAACACTGGTCATTAGAGAAATGCAAATCAAAACCACATTGAGATACCATCTCACACCAGTTAGAATGGCGATCATTAAAAAATCTGGAGACAACAGATGCTGGAGAGGATGTGGAGAAATAGGAATGCTTTTACACTGTTGGTGGGAGTGTAAATTAGTTCAACCATTGTGGAAGATAATGTGACGATTCCTTAAGGATCTAGAAATAGAAATACCATTTGACCCAGTAATCCCATTATTTGGTATATACCCAAAGGATTATAAATCATTCTATTATAAAGACACATGCACACATATGTTCATTGTGGCACTGTTCACAATAGCAAAGACTTGGAACCAATGCAAATGCCCATCTATGATAGATGGGATAAAGAAAATGTGGCACATATACACCATGGAATACTATGCAGCCATAAAAAAGGATGAGTTCATGTCCTTTGCAGAGACATGGATGAAGCTGGAAACCATCATTCTCAGCAACCTGACACAAGAACAGAAAAGCAAACACTGCATATTCTCACTCATAAGTGTGTGTTTAACAATGAGAACACATGGACACAAGGAGGGGAACATCACACACTGGGGTCTGTTGGGGGTGGGGGGCTATGAGAGGGATAGCAGGGAATGGGGGGATTGGAGATGTATAACATTAGGAGAAATACCTAATGTAGATGACAGGGGGATGGAGGCAGCAAATCACCATGGCATGTGTGTACCTATGTAACAATTCTGCAAGATATTCACATGTACCCAGAACTTAAAGTAAAATTAAAAAAAAAAAAAGCCTCATTGATATTTTACCTTGAATATAATGGAAATGTTTTAATTTGTTAAAAATTCTTAGGAAACCTGTTTGTTTTCTAAATAAAAATTCAGAGAATTCAGGAAAATCTTAGAATACTATAAATTGAACTAAGAAAATTTTGGTTGTAGGTTGATTTCTTTTTTACTTCCTTGTACAAATATTAAGTGTGCTGTGTGCTGCACAACACCAGGGCATATTATTCAGACATGCTACAAGGTGTGTGGCACCACCTGGCTTTATGCATTGTAGCAGTCTTGTATGAGAGCTAAAATGTGTGCATGCACTTAAAAGGTGTTCCATTAATCCTGTTTTTCCATTAACCATAGTCAATGTTATCAGAGTAAAGGGAAGGGAAAGTGTTGGAGAATCATTGTGGATTGTGTTCTATTTATTTCCACTGGAATTCTACAAAAAGACAGAATGTCATGCTAAATAAGTTTGGAGTTTGTCTTCAACCTTTTATTTATTTCTCTCATCTTTTCAGGCAGTCCTCAGGAAGATGAACAGTGTTGATTTAAATATCTTTAAAGCTGCTCTAGACTGTCATTACATGCATTCTGATTTCTGTGAGTGAATGATTGAGTATTTTTATTACTGAAACTGTTAAAGTTTGTTGATTCGAGTCTTGAAACAAAAATGGTCAATACACTGCTTTGGTATTTTAACTTATTTAAATTCAAAAATTCCAAGAGATAGTAAATATGGAGGTTCTGCTATTGAATTAAAGCTCATAATAGCTACTTAATCTCTGAAAACTCAAGGTTTCTCTTCATGGACCTTGTAAGGTAATGTGAGAAGATCAATCTCTGCATGGGATTACTAAACACACATAGAGAGGCTTATTGACATCAACACTATGAAATGAATATCTCTAGCTTGACATAATTTGGGTCTTGAGAAATTGTGCTTTGTGGTAATTGACTTCTTTACTTGAATCATCTTGGTAAAATTGTAGTCAGGGTAATACAATTGGTGTATTCTCCAGTTAGGTCTAAAATTGATCAACAAACTATCACTAGTAGAAAGAATTGATGATTTTCAAAAGAATCAATCATCACTTATTGAATGCCTACAACAAACAGGAAACTCTTGTCAGAAGCATCTAGTTTCCTGAAAATCAGGTTATCTTTATAAACGATTCTGAAAGATTTAAAGTGGAATTAAATTTGAACTGCAAATTTCCATCCAAAATGGAAATGACATTCAGCTTGGCAGTGCTGGGCACCTGGCCCTTGTGTTTAGGAAATGTACCAAGTCAGACCAACTGGACATGGGACAGAACAGAATGCTGTGCTGGAGGAGGCCCAAGTGAAATGAGTGTTATCAGTCTTTAATTGATGGAGCTCTGGTGGTCTAAATTCCTCTAATCCCTGGAAGAGTTTTATACATTTTAACACTGCCCATATGCCAGCAGATTGCAGCATCCAGCTGGCGGGATCAGGCATTTAGGTTGGTTAGTGTAGAGGCCTGCAGGCCTGCAATGACTTCAGGGACCACCCTAGGAGCCAGTTAGGAATGAAGGCACAGGAAACAGACGTCTTTGTGCATGTAGATATCCTGATGGATACTTGAACAGCACAAGGAGGGACTCTATGCTGGTGTTATTCGTTCTCGATAAGGTGGAAAGTTCCTAAATATAAAAGAAGAGGCTTGGGTTTTTTATCATAAATTTGCATCTCTCCAGGGAAACCATGGTCACTTCATTTGAAGTAGGTGTCCCTTGAGAAGATGTTGCAAAAATGGATTTGCCTCACAAATAGTGATTTAGTCCAGGAAAGTCAGAGTCACCTCCAGATGGCACTCAGTCCTTGGACCTTTTTTTGGCTCTGGCTTCATTCATGTTTAGTGCCATGGCTGGTTTCTGATCCCAAATGTTGTCTTTGGGTATCTGCTAGGTAGGAGCTGCACATGGTGACAACATATCTGTGGGAAAAAAGGTTACTTCTTCAATGTCTCTGAATAAGGAAATCCAAGAGAAAATGTCAATGGAATTTTCAGAGGAGAGAAAGAAAAAACCTGAATGGAGGCTGGGTAGCTCCCCTGCCTATAGTATCAAATCTCCCATTTTCTTGTTTCTTACGCTGATTTCCCAAGACCTACATTACTTGCTTTGCCCAATTTCCTCCCAGACTCACCCTTTAAGGCTGAGCTCATTGTTTTTGAGATAATCTGAAACATGTGGCACTTTTTAATATGACATGACATTCGCTGCAGTGAAGAACCAAGAAAAGGAAACTTTTTTTGTGACCTCAGGGCTACTTGTTTTCTTATGCGAACGTTAGGAAAGCAAACAGTTAGAGTTGGGGTCTGGGAGCAGCAATCTCAGTCAGAAGTGGCAATGTGCTGCATCAAATGTGAGACAATCAGTGCCATCTCAAAGCAATCTACTGGTTTAATTCCATTACCAATTGTCGGTTACTTCTTCCTTTGTGGGCTCCCAGAATGCTCTGATATATCCATTCTCAACCTAAATGTTTCTAGAAAAAATTTCTTTTATTTAAATACAATGGATGTACTATAGGTGGATCACAGAGGATTTTTAGGGCAGTTAAGGTCTTCTGTATGATACTACAATGGTGGACACATGTCATTATGCATTTGTGCAAACCCATAGGATGTATAACACCAAGAGTCAGCCCTGGTGTACACAATTGCCTTTGGACGTGTCAAGGTAGTCTCATTGACTGCAACACATGCACCACTGCGGCAGAGGATGTGGATAGTGGGGGAGGTTGTGCATGTGTTCGGGAAGGGAGTGGATGGGAGTTACTTGTCCCTTCCTCTTAATTTTTCTGTGAACCTTAACCCTGATCTAAAAAGAATAAGATCTTAAAGACACAGAGACATAAACCAGATACACCCAAAACTATATACAGTAGCATGAAATCCACTAATTTTAGATTTCTGATCAATTGGTTTCAGGTTAAGCAGAAGGTTATTTATCAAGATTTATTTAAATACTATAAAATAAATGTGTTTCATAGAATGCATGATGTATGATTATTAAAGCTACACGACAGCTAGTACTGCCTTGGAGGCCTACTCATGCTGCTTTTTAGGGTAGGCATGCAGCACCCAATGCACTAGGGAGTATGCAGCATGTTTGAAAAATATCCTTGCATGTAATTTGTGTAAGGATAAGCAAACTTATTTAATTAGCAAGAATACAGAGATATAAAGGGACATATGTAGACATGTATGTGAAAATATCTAGCATGAATTCTATCTTTTGATGTGAAAAACTTGCCAGGTAATTTTCCTTTCAAGCATTCAAATATCTTTGTTAATTCTAAATTCATTATGCTTTTGAGTCCTATTTTTAAAATTCTTTTACATTTCACTGCTGGTTAAAAAGTTCAATCTTACCTAAAGATCTATGCTGGAATACATTTGGTGCAATTCTTATAGTGACTTGAAGAACTTATGTGCAACTTTGGTGGAATTCGGTAATCATCCCTACTAATGGTTCTTACAAATCTACATAACTCTTTGGGTGTATAATATGAAGAAACTTATCACCTAAAAACATCCATAAATCCAACTCACTTGAGCAAGAATAGGCTAAAATTTATTGGAATCGTATTATGGACTAATCATGATTTTTATTAGTCAGTGTTCAGGCAGGTTAACAAAAGCCACATTAGATATATTGAACAGAAGGAGATTTCATGTAAGACATCAATTATAGAAGGCTTGGAAAATATGGAGGGACAAAGGAGGAAGAAAAATAATTTATACTACGAATGAAACTATTACTCATCACCTGAAGTGCTGGTTCTCCCGTAGCTGCTATAGAAACCGTGGCCTCTGCAGAAACCTATGTGCCAGCACTCCTATCAGCATTACATTTCTCCCTATGGAACGGAAAATTCTACATCCTCCAGATCCTGTATTCTAGGTGGTCTAGAGACAACACTTGGTGGTAGCCAGAATTCTAAGATGGCTGGACCAGCCTATGCCCCTCCAGTTGAGAGCATGAGTGGGGCCTGTGAATATGATAGATGCCGCATCTATAATTAGATCATGTTCTATGCCAAAGGTGAAGGGAATTTTACTTTAATTAAGATCTCTAATCAAAGATTTTGAGTAAATCAAAAGCCCATGGTTGGGCCTGGCATTAGCAGGGGAGCCCTTATTAGAGGGTCTATAAGGCAGAGAGGCTCTTTCCTGCTGTCCTGGAAGACAAGTAACCCTCAGTTCTACAGATGCAAAGAAGTGAATACTACCAACAAACTCTGTGAGCCTGGGACAGTAAGAACCTCAAGCTTCAGATGAGCCCTCAGCCCCAGCCCACACCTTGCTTATAGTCCTTTGAGACCCCAGGCAGAAGATTCAGTTAAGTCATGCCCAGAATCATCACCCACAGAAACCTGGATAATAAATAGGTGTTGTTTTCTCTTGCTAAGTTTGTGATAATTCACCATGCCACAATGGAAATTAATGCAGCATCAAATATGAGTTGTTGGTTGAGAGAATTATATCACTTTTTAGGTACAACATTTCAAACTTCCATGATGTGGTCTCCAGCTGGTTCATTAACTGAGTCTTCCATGGGCTGTTTCAAATTTCTACGAGGCAGGCAGCTTCCAGATGTGGCAAAGTCAGTGAATTCCATGGGTGTGGGCCCACTGTAGCACTATTTTGCTATAAAAAAAAAAAGTGTTCTTAGTAGAAGTAGTGTATTGTGGAAAACCATGCCTGTGACTACGGCATTCTGCAGGCCTGTGATGGTGGTGCTGGCAGAACTGTGGGCAGGGAAGGTGCATGCACATCCAGATTACATGTGTACAGATAGTCCCTAGCTTATGGTGGTTCGACTTAACGACTTTTGACTTTATGATGGTGTGAAAGTGATACACATTCCATAGAAACTGCACTTTGAGTATCCACACAACTCTTCTGTTTTTCTTGTTCAATAGAATATTAAATAAGCACATGAGATGTCAACATTTTATAATAAAACAAGTTTTGTGTTAGATAAGTATGCCCAACTGTGGCTAACATACCCGTTCTGAGCATGTTTAAGGCAAGCAAAGCTAAGCTATGATGTTCAGTAGGTTAGGCATATTAAAGCATGTTTCACTTAGGATTTTTTCAACATAGGATAGGTTTATTGGGACAGAACCCCATTCTAAACCAAAAAGCATCTGTGCTATGGTAAGGGAAATATGGAATGGTAGGATCCAAACATAATCAACTTGACACAGGTGGCTGGCTGCTCCTCCCAGGAATTGTGCCGTACTAGGAGTCTCAAGGGCCTTTGCTATTTCAGGCTTAGGAACAGATAGCATCTCTAACCAGATACAACTTGGGGAGGAGAATTACCCAAAGACTTCTCCATAGAAGGCCCTGAATACCTTCTTTTCCTGCTACCATGGCCATTTTTTTTTTTTTTTTTTTTTACATAAACCTCAGAAAATAACAGGGTGGATAAGGAAATAAGTGAGATTCACAGATCATCACCTCCTCCACCTGATTTCTAAGAGCCTTCTCTTCAGGGGAACTCTTATGGTGAATGTCCACATAAAGATGTTCACATGCTACCCCCATTCTGAGGGGTTCATCTAGAGGTATTTTCCCAGAATTTCTGGTCGCTCATTTTCCATCTTTTCTTTCCCATTTCTGTCTATTTGGCCACAGTGTTATATTCACTATGAATGTTTGTGTGCTCCTATAATCTCTATGTTAAAATCCTCACCCCAAGGTGATGGTATTAGGAGGTGTGGTCTTTGGGAGGTGATTAGCTCATGAGGGCAGAATCCTCACCAGTGGGATTAGTGCCCTTTCAAAAGAGGTTCCAGAGAGCACTATGGCCCTCTTTCTGCCATGTGAGAACACAGCAAGAGATTGACCACCTATGAGACACCAAATCTTCTGGCATCTTGATCCTGGCCATCTCAGACTCCAGAACTGTGAGAAATAAATGTTTGTTGTTTATAAGCCTCTGAGTCCATGCTAATTTTGTTATAGCAGCCCACGCTGACCAAGACATTAATTCTGGCCACCATTTAATCCAGGTAAAGTTGACAATCTGATGTGCTATTGTAAGATCTTTCTATCTGGTAGATTTCCCTTAACTGCTGTCTTTCAGTGACAGGCATAGCAGAGATAATGCAGCAGCAGCAGAACGAGTCTTCTCTTCTTTCACCAGCTGGCATGTAAAGCTTCCTTCATCAACTGGCATGTGGAGCTTCTCTCAGGTATAAGAGAAAGTGTAAAATGAGGAAGGAGAGGTGCCATGGAAGGATGAATTACCTGCACGTGCATGTAAATAATATTTTTAGGATCTGATACAATATCTTGGGTCAACATTTGTCTTACTAAGGCACCTGGTGTATTGATACTGCTTCTTCTTGATCACCAGATTCAATCGGCATAAATTCCTAATGCAGTGAACTGCTGCAATACTCCATGATGTATCAAGACAATCGTGTTTCCTGAAGATTAGATTATGACAAAACACAGAAGATGACACAGCTCTGAGATAAGATAGTGAAAGCGTACCACTGCCCTTGCCAGCTGAAAGCAAATTAAGGTTTCTAGAAATAACCAGTGGGTTTAGAGAAAAAAGCTTTACTAAACAGTAACATATAGAGACTCTCAGTTGTATTGATTTGAGCAAGGAAAAATATCCTATTTAGGGAAATAGCTGCAGTTGGAGTAATCACCAATAAAGTTTACAATAATCCACAATGATGATCCCAAATTTTATCACTTTCTGGAAAAAAATCTAACTGGTGAATTAAAGGGCCATGTGACACAAATTACAACCTCTTTCACTTTCAAGTATTTCACTGTGGCACTGATATCTGTAAATCCCCAGGGATGTGGTATTGCTTTTGTGTTACTCTTTTGGTTTGCGGGGCTATTTCCTGGGGCCTATACATTGTTCTTTATGCTATGATAATCTTCATCCTACAGATCAGGGAACCCAGATGGGACTTCTTGCAGCTGATGATTTTGTCTATTTTCAACTCTGCTCCAAGAGTTGGTCATATAATCACAGCTGGTCTATCATGCATCCAGTAACCTCACTGAGAGAGAGATGGACTTGGATCTAACCTCTCTTTCTTTTCTGACTTCCTAAAACACTCACACTGACCAGTGAGACATAGTGACATTTTGGGTTTCCAGTAACTTTCATGGGCACTGTATTAGTCAGGGTTCTCTAGAGGGGCAGAACTAATAAGGTAGATGGTTAGATGTATATATGAATGGGAGTTTGTTAAGAAGAATTGACTCACAGAATCTCAAGGTGAAGTCCATGGTAGGCTGTCTACAAGCTGAGGAGCAAGGAAGCCAGTCTGAGTCCCAAAACCTCAAAAGTATGTAAGCCAACAGTTCAGCCTTCAGTCTGTGGCTGAAGCCCCAGGAGCCCCTGGAAAAACAATGGTCTAAGTCCAAGAGTCCAAAAGCTGAAGAACTTGGAGTCTGATATTTGAGGGAAGGAAGTATCCAACAGGGGAGAAAGATGAAGGCTGGAAGACTCAGCAAGTCAGCCAAATCCACCTTCCGCCTTTTTCTAGCTGCATTGACAGCCGATTAGATAGAGCCAACCCACACTGTGGGTGGGTCTTCCTGAGGGTGGGTCTTCCTCTCCCCGGAAGAATGTTAATCTCTTCTGGCAACACTCAGTAATGCCCAAATATACCCAGAAACAATACTTTGCATTCTTCAATCCAATCAAGTTGATGCTTAATATTAATCATCACAGGCACTAAACATTACCTTAGAGCCTGTATCAGAATGTCTAGTTATTTTCCTTCAACTTTTTGCAAGGTTATTTCCATATGGTAATGGGAAAAGGCATGGAGGAAAATATATGGAGGATCCTTACAGTAGTGTAGTAAGATTTTTCGTAAGTGAAGCTGGAATCATTTTTATTTAAGGGATATCAAGTCTGTGATGTGTTGTGAACAACTATAGTCCAACTCTGTATGATATTTAAAGAGATTTATTCTGAGCCAAATATGAGTGATCCTGGCCCAAGATACAGCCCCAGAAGATTCTGAGAACATGTGCCCAAGTTGTTTGTGCTACAGCTTAAACATTTTTTACATTTTAAGGAGACTTAAGACATCAGTCAAGATATGTAATGAAGCACCTACATTGTCAAGGGTAAACACTCAAGGTTCGTTGTCTCATGCCAGGAAAATTTAGGACATGGACACACACAGGAGCTTAGGAGTGGAGATTTAGTAGGCAAAATAGAGATAAAGAGAAAGGCAAACAGCTCTCTCTCTTTAATGAAAGAGTGGGGACTTCTGAGAGGAAAGACCAGCTGGTGGCAGATGCACCAGATTTTATAGTGAGGCTTGAGGATGTGGTGTCTGATTTACATAGGGCTCCCAGATTGGTTCAATCAGGTGTGAGATTTTCATAGCTTGTGGGGAAGGCTGGTTATCACACTCTAAACTTATTATGCAAATGGATTTTCCCCTTGGCCAGTGCCATTTTGTCTGCTTCTTACTGAACATGTGGCTGGAAGAGAAGGAAAGATGGGGCTGCCATTTCAAACATGATTGGCACAACTGCCATCATCTATGTCTGCAGCTCAATTTTACAGGCTGCTCTTAGTTAGAAAGGAAAATAATTTTAAGCTGCTTTTCACTAAAAGGAAAACCTTACAGAGGACTTCCTTAACTTCATTATATGCCTAAGTAACTTCTTAACTGCTGTATCGTTTCTCTGATGACCAGTGATGATGAGCTTTTTTTCATATGTTTGTTGGCAGAATAAATGTCTTCTTTTGAAAAGTGTCTGTTCATATGCTTTGCCCACTTTTTGATGTTGTTGTTGTTTGTTTGTTTTTTTTTTCCTGTAAATTTCTTTAAGTTCTTTGTAGATTCTGGATATTAGCTTTTTGTCAGATGGGTATATTGCAAAACTTTTTTCCCATTCTGTTGGTTGCTGGTTCACTCTATTGATAGTTTCTTTTGCTGTGCAG
>NW_016107441.1:77334-89749 GCF_001604975.1 Cebus imitator | reverse complement strand
GGCCTCCCAAAGTGCTGGGATTACAGGCTTGAGCCACCGCGCCCAGCCTGCAGAAATTCTTAAGTTTCTATGATCCCATTTGCCTAATTTGGCTTTTGTTGCTATTGCTTTTGGTGTTTTAGTCATGAAGTCCTTGTCCATATCTATGTCCTGAATGATATTGCCTAGGTTTTCTTCTAGAGTTTTTATGGTGTTAGGTCTCATGTTTAAATCTTTAATCCATCTAGAGTTAATTTTTGTATAAGGGATAAGGAAGGGATCCAGTTTCAGTTTTCTGTATATGCTAGCTATTTTTCCCAACACCATTTATTAAATAGGGAATCCTTTCCCCATTGCTTCCTTTTGTTAGGTTCATTAAAGATCAGAAGATTGTAGTTGTGTGACATTCTTTCTGAGGCCTCTGTTCCATTCCATTGGTCTATATCTCTGTTTTGGTACCAGTATCATGCTGTTTTGATTACAGTAGCCTTGTAATATAGTTTGAAGTCAGGCAGCATGATGCCTCTAGCTTTGTTTTGTTTTTGTTTTTGTTTTTGTTTTTTTGCTTAGGATTGTCTTGGCTATGCGGGCTCTTTATTGGTTCCACATGAAGTTTAAGGTGTTTTTTTCCAATTCTGTGAAGAAAGTTATTGGTAGCTTGATGGGGATAGCATTGAATCTATAAATTACTTTGGGTAATATGGCCATTTTCACAATATTGATTCTTTCTAACCATGAGCATGGAATGTTTTTCCATCTGTTAGTGTGCTCTCTTGAGCAGTGGTTTGTAGTTCTCCTTGAAGAGGTCCTTCAAATCCCTTGTTAGTTGTATTCCTAGGTATTTTATTCTCTTTGTAGCAATTGTAAATGGGAGTTCACTCATGATTTAACTCTCTGTCTGTTATTGGTGTATAGGAATGCTTGTGATTTTTGCACGTTGATTTTGTATTTTGAGACTTTGCTGAAGTTGCTTATCAGCTTAAGGAGATTTTGGGCTGAGATGATGGGGTTTTCTAAACCTACAGTTAGGTCATCTGCAAACAGGAACGATTTGATGTCCTCTCTTCCTATGTGAATACCCTTTATTTCTTTCTTTTGTTTGGTGGCTCTTGCCAGTACTTCCAATACTATTTTGAATAGGAGTAGTGAAGGAGGGGCACCGTTGTCTTGTGCTGGTTTTCAAAGGGAATGCTTCCAGTTTTTGCCCATTCGGTATGATATTGGCTGTGGGTTTGTCATAAATAGCTCTTTTATTTTGAGATATGATCCATCGATACCTAGTTTATTGAGAATTTTTAGCACAAAGGGCTGTTGAATTTTGTTGAAGGCCTGCTCTGCATCTATTGGGATAATCATGTGGTTTTTGCCCTTGGTTCTGTTTATGTGATGGATTACATTTATAGATTTGCAGATGTTGAACCAGCCTTGCATCCCCAGGATGAAGTCTACTTGATCATGATAAATAAGCTTTTTGATGTGCTGTTGGATTCGGTTTGCCAGTATTTTATTGAATATCTTTGCATCAATGTTCATCATGAATATTGGCCGGAAGTTTTCTTTTTTAGTTTTGTCTCTGCCAGGTTTTGGTATCAGGATGATGTTGGTCTCATAAAACTAGTTAGGGAGTATTCCCCCTTTTTGCATTGTTTGGAATAGTTTCAGAAGAAATGGTACCAACTCCTCTTTGTAAATTTAGTAGAATTTGGCTGTGAACTCATCTGGTCCTGGGGTTTTCATGATATCGGTAGTTAGGAAATTTTTGTCTAATCCAAGGTCACTGATTTTTGCTTGTTTTCTTTCATAAGTTATAGCATTTGGTTCATATTTAGATATATGTTTAATTTTGAGGTAATTTTTATATAGGGTTTGAGAAATAAATAGAGGGTTATTTATTTACTCTTGCGTATGGATATTCAATTGTTCCAACTAGTTGTGAGAGAGATGGAATGCCCTACAAAACCTGAAAAACTTACTATGTCGCTCTTTGCAGAGAAGTTTCCTGACTTTTACTCCGTATACCTCTCCTTACTCCAATTCCATACTGCCATGATAACTATGACATAGTAAGTCTTAAAATCAGCTAGTGTAAGCTCTATAATTTTGTAATAAAATTTTTTTAAATCAAATTTATTTTGTGTAGGAAATTTCTTTGACTTTCCATATAATTTTAAGAAAAGCCTTGTCAATTTTTATAAGAAATCATGCTGAGATTTTCATGGTACCTTCATGAAACATATGATTTTGGAGAAAATTGACACATTGCCTCATTCCTTGCATTGATATTTACTTTGTCTGATATCAATACAGCCACTCCAGCCTTTTCCTGATTAGTATTTTAAAAGTATATCATGCTCTATTCTTTTGCTTTAAACATATTAGTGTTTTACATTTAAATATTTTAGACAATACAGATTTGCCTTGCTTTTAAAATTCAGTCTAAAAATCTTTCTTTTAAAATTGTGTTTTTTGACTATGTACAGTCAATGCAATTTTTGACACCATTGAACTTTAACTGATTGTCTTCACATTACTTTTACTATTCGTGTATCTGTTTTTTGGGGGATTTTCTCCCAAATGTTTGCTATCTTTGATTAAGTATATGATTTTAATAGTTATTCTATAGTTTACAATATACATCTTTAAGTAATAATGGTTTATGTTTAAGTAACATTGTAGAGCTCACACATAATATATGAACCATTCAATTATGCCCCACCATTTTCCTCTCTCAATTTTTGGCCATTGTTTTCATGAATTTTATATACAATACAAAATATATTCATTTTTGCTTTAAATCACTGACAATATTTTAAGCCAAACAACTGGGAAAGTTATTTTTTGTATGTACCCACATATTTACCATTTCTAGCATTCTTTATTTCTTTATGCAGATTTAAATTTGCATATAGCATATTTTATTTTTCCTAAAATCCTTCCTTATGATGCAGGTGTATAGACAATACATCCTTCCTGCTTTTGGTTGTCTGAAAAGTCCTTGATTTTGAAAGATACTTTTACGTGATATGGAAATCAAGTTTTACAGTTATTTTCTTTCAAGTCTTTGAGATTGTATTCCATTGCTTCTGGCTTGCTTTGTGTCTAAAAAAATTCTGCATTTATACTGATCTTGTTTCTCTGTAGCAATGTGTCTTTTCCTATGGATGCTTTTGAGTTTTCTCTTTATTACTGATTTTCAGCAAATTTGATTGTAATGTTCCTCAGTGTGCTTTTATTTGTGTTTACCCTGCTTGAATGTTTGTTGACACTTTTGTATCTGTGTCTTTATAGTTTTCATAAAACTGGTAATTTTTTTGGCTATCATTCTGTGAAATACTTCTTCTGCCCTGTTTTTATCTTTTTGTAGGGGTCCAATTACATACATGTTTATTTGCTTAATATTGTTCCACACCTCACTGACCCTGCTAAGTTTTTTTTCTATTTCATGTAGATCGTTTCTCTTGCTGTCTCTTCAAATCCACTGATCTTTTCTTTTTCAGTGTCTAGTCTTAATCCTATCTGGTACATTTTTCTTGTTGGATTTTGTATTTTTCCTTCTAGATATTTTATTTGGTACTTTTTTACCTCTTTAATTTATCTCCTTAAGATCATATTTTTCTTTACAATCTTTGACAGGTAAACGTTTTGTAATAGTTATTTAAAACTCCTTTGTAAATTCTAACACATCTGCCACTTTTGCTTCTGTTTCTATTGACTTTTCTCCCTCTCATGAATGTGGATCATATTATTCTGCTTCTACTTTTGGTTACTATATATTGATTTGGTGTCAGACATTTTGATTTTTTTGTTGTCGATTGTCTGACTTTTTTCCTTTAAATATTTTTGGTAGGTAGTTACGGTTTTGGTGAGCTTTACTTTTGAGAGTTACCACTAAATTTTATTAAGGTGAACTTGAGTTCCTTGGTAGTTCCTTTTTCTGGATTCATGGAATGTTTCCTTATGCATGTGCAGCTTGATGTCAGGGAAGAGACAAGGAGATCCGTGTGCAGATTTCTAGAGCTTCTTTTCTGTGTAGCTCCTTTCTCTCCAGAACTCTCCCCAACAATTGCTAACCAACACAGTCTCTCTGAACTGAGATTTATTATCTCATCTATTCAGCAGGTCCATCTCTCTGCTTGGGACCACTACCCTTCACTGTGGTTCAAAATGTGCCTTCAGGCTGAAAGGAATCGCAATATTGAGTGTGTCAGGGGTGGGAATGCAGTGTTTCATAGTCCTGCACTGCATGTTTGTCAATGTCTACAAACAAGCGATTTTTAAATTTGGCTATGATTCTGTCTAGTGGATTTTTTTGTTGTTGGAAGCTTTTTTACTATGGCTTTAATTTCGTTACTTTTTAAAATTATTATACTTTAAGTCCTAGGGTACATGTGCAGAAGGTGCAGGTTTGTTACATAGGTACACACTGTGCCATGGTGGTTTTATTGGTCTATTAAAGATTTTTTTTTTCCGGGTTTAATCTTGGGACGTTATATGTTTTCAGGAGTTTATCCATGTCTTCTAGGTTTTCTAGTGTGTGCACATGAGGATGCTCATAGTAGACTCTGATGATCTTTTATATTTCTGTGGTATCAAATGTTATACCACCTTTATCATTTCTAATTGTGCTTATTTGAATCTTCTCTCTTTTTTTTTTTTCTTGGTTAATGTAGCTATTGGGCTATCAATTTGGTTTATCTTTTCAGAGAATCAATGTTTTATTTCATTGATTCTTTGTACCTTTTTTGAGGGGGTTGATTTGTTTTTGAAATGTGATATTAGATTATTAATTTGAGATCTTTTTATCTTTTTGATAGAGGCATTTAACGCTATAAACTTTCCTTTTAGCACTGTTTTTGCCGTATCCTAGAGGGTTTAGTATGTTGTATCTCTATTTTCATTCATTTCAAACTTTTCTTGACTTCTACCTTAATTTGTCACTTACCCAAAAATTGTTTAGGAGCAAGTTGTTTAGTTTCTATGTATTTGTGTAGGTTTGAGAGTTTCTCTTGGTATTGATTTCTAATTTTATTCCATTGTAGCCCAATAAGATACTTGATATGGCTCTGATATCTTTTTGGCCTTTTGAGACTTGTTTTATGGCTATGCATATGGTCTATTTTGGAGAGTGTCTCAAAATGTATATTCATTGGTTTAAATAAAATAATCTGTAAATATCTGTTAGGTCCATTTGGTCTAAAGTCCAGTTTAAGTCCAGAGTTTCTTGGTTGACGATCTGTCTAGTGCTGTGAGTGGGATGTTGAAATTCCCCACTACTATTGTATTGCTGTCTGTCTCTTTTCTTAGGCCTATTAGTATTTGTTTTATGAATCTGAGTGCTCCAGATTGGGTGTATACATATTTAGAATAGTTATATCTTCTTGTCGAATCGAACCTTTTATCATTATATAATAACCTTTGTCTTTTGTTGTTGTTGTTTTTACTGTTGTTAGTTTACAGCCTGTTTTATAACATGTTTTATAAACATGGCAATTCCTGTTCACTTCTGTTTTCTGTTTTCATGGTATGTCTTTTTACCCCTCTTTACTTTGAGCCTGTGGCTGTCTTTACCCATTCGGTGGTTCTATTGTAGGAAACTTGCTGTAGTTTCTAAAGACCTTTTTTCTTTTCTTTTTTTTTAGATGGAGTTTCATTCTTGCTGCCCAGGCTGAAGCGCAAGGGTGCAGTGCTGGCTCACTGCAACCTCACTGCAACCTCTGCCTCCCAGGTTCAAGCAATTTTCTCCTGCTTCAGTCTCACACGTAGCTGGGATTCCAGGTGCCTGACACCATGCCTGCCTATTTTTTGTATTTTTAGTAGAAACAGGATTTCACCAAGTTGTTCAGGCTGTTCTCAAACTCCATCCACCTCAGCTTACCAAAGTTCTGGGATTATAGGCATGAGCAACCACACCCAGTCCAAGACCCATTTTCAGGTCACTATTTTTCTCTTAATTTGACTTCTAAAAAATTTAGTCAAATATATATTAGATGTGCCTGGATGTTTCTATTTGAACTATTTTCTCACATTTTGAATTATCCTTATATTAAACTTAAATATACAACTATGTTTATAAAGTTTAACTTCATAAAGGTTAACTTTATAACTTTATAAAGTTATAACAGTAATAAGTTATATTGTAACTGAAATAAGTTATAACATAAACTTTATAACTTTATAAACATAGTTACTTTATATTTGATATTTGAAAATCCCATTAGCTGTAGTATTTGGGGGCCATACGTTTTGCTTTTATTTCTGTTGTCTTTAAAATTTAAAAGAGGTTTATACTATTTGAATTTCGAGCTTATCATATGAAGGGTTTGGTAGAGAGTGCTTTCATTTGACAGTTTTTGAGTTCATTTATTCAGGTTGCCCTAGCGTGCTATGAATTCAGAAGCACTTTATTTCTTGATCTTGTAATCCTGAATAATTCTCGTAGTATAAATTTCACCCCCAGGTGAGGTCTCAGCAGTATTTTAAATATCTGAGAAATGTTTTATTTTCCTACTTCACCCAAAGTTGAGATGGACCTAGAGAGATTTTCTCTTCTATTTGTTGGAGAAAACAATTTTTTTCCGGCTCATTTATTTTCATATGCATTTGGTTCTCTCTTTATATACCACCCATACACTTGTGCAGAAACAAGTGTTTACCTGCCATTCCCACTTGTACATATGGATATTAAAATCATATGTCCTAGCATCAGCAGGTACTCACAAGGCACATGTGATAGGGGTGTTTCCTTATCAATCTGGTCTGTACACCCCATGAGGAGAGCAACTTCTTACATGCTGAATTATGTTCATAAGAAATTGCTCATCCTCAGTTGTAAGAATTTTTAATATATCTTATTCAGCCTTTGTAGTAGCTTCTAGTAGTTTCTTTTTTCTAAGTCTGTACGCTTTTGAAAGCACAGTGTCTGGCATTACTTGTCAATATAATGTCAATGGGAGCAGAACCCTTTTCTGCTTACTTCCATATCCCAAAACTTATCATATTGCCTGTCACTTAAAAAAATAAACCTTTTAGACCGGGCGCGGTGGCTCACGCCTGTAATCCCAGCACTTTGGGAGGCTGAGGCGGGTGGATCACGAGGTCAAGAGATCGAGACCATCCTGGTCAACATGGTGAAACCCCGTCTCTACTAAAAATACAAAAAATCAGCTGGGCATGTCGGTGCATGCCTGTAATGCCAGCTACTCAGGAGGCTGAGGCAGGAGAATTGCCTGAACCCAGGAGGCGGAGGTTGCGGTGAGCCGAGATCGCGCCATTGCACTCCAGCCTGGGTAACAAGAGCGAAACTCTGTCTCAAAAAAAAAATAATAATAATAAATCTTTTATTTTGAGAGAGCTATAGATTGCTATTCCATTTTAAGAAATACTCCAGAGAGATTTCATGTACTCTTTCACTGAGTTTCCTCCAGTGGGAACATCTTGCAAAATCATAGTATGATATCACAGCCAGTTGACATTAATACATTCCATTAATCTTTTGTGTTTCTTTAGTTCTCTGAATTTTTATTGTGCATCTAGTATGATCTTTCCACCACCAAAGCTAAGACACAGAAAAACTCCAACACTACAAGGATCCTTCATGTTGTATTTATAGCCACATGCACCTCCATCTGTCCTACTTTCTCCCCGTTCCATCTCAAACCCTTGCAACCACTAACATGTTCTCCATTTTCATAAATTTTTGTCATTTCAAGAATGTCATGTAGATAAAATCATGCAATATGTGGCCTTTTGAATTAGACATTTTCGTTCCACATAGCTTTCTAGGATTCATTCACATTAATGTGTGTACCAATAGGGTGTTTCTTTTTATTGTTGAGTAATATTCCATGGAATGAATGTAATGGTTTGTTTAACTATTTATTGATATGTTAGTGCTGACATCTGCCATTTTATAATTTTCTTTTTGTTCAAGAGTCTCAATTAGCTATTTATTAAAGCAAATTCTGCTAGTGAGAAATTATTTGCTTTACTTAGTTTGAGAATGTCTTTATTCCCCCTACATTCCTAAAGGAAAAAAAAAACAGCTTTCTCAGCTCTACAGCTTTTAGTTGACAGTTTTTTGCTTTCCACACTTGAAAAATGTTGTGCTACTTCAGTGTGGTCTCCATACTTCAGATGAAAATTCTGCTGTCATCCATATTGGGGAACTCCTATAGGAAGTGTATCTCTATGCTTTAACTGCTTTCAAGATTTATCTGGGGGAATGTCTTGTGGGATGTGGTTACAGTATCACTTGACTTCGCAGAAGCTTCATGATGCTATTTCATCTGTTTGGTTTATCTACTCTATTGGGACTCCCACTTGTCCCTGTAGGTGCTGCCTGAGGCAGTGTAAGAACGTTTCCCAGGCCGGCCTCCAGGTGCCACCAGGTGGGGTAGAGAAACTGGTGATAAAGTGACCTTTCTCCATTTGGGCTGCTGTGACCGGAGAATTCTCTTTACTCGTGCTGATTGGCTGTTCAGTGCCTCTTGGTGAAGTAGGGAAGTCTCTCTCCCTGCAGAAGGAGAATGATAGAATGATAGAATCATGGTGATTTTATGACTTCTTAGGAATTAGGCATGTGCATGCATGCATGCGCGCGCGTGCGCGCGCGCGCACACACACACACACACACACACACACACAATATCAGAGAGTCAGAAAATAAATGATGATTTAGTGACATTCATGTCAACTGGGGCAACTGACAGCTAGGTACTAGAAAGAGAAAACAGTCATACACTGCTAACTTTCTGTCAGAGGTCTTTTGATCCATCTCCTTGACAAAGGTGCCAGCTGGCCTGCTTGTACTGATTAGACTGCTTCATCCTGGGAAGAAGGAGCAACCCTGGACCTCCTTCTGTTGTCAGGTTGGGATCGGAAATGCCAGGCCTGGTGATTGTCTTCTGCTGAGTGGGAGGTCCCTGGACACCCTGGACTGTTCTGCCAGTCCTGGGCTCCTCACCAGTTCTTCCTCTTTCTACCTTCGGAGTTCCCCTTTGCCTGCTTCTTGCATTATTTCCAGGGTTTCTGATTGTGTTTAGAGAGGAAGATCAGGGAAAAACAGCTTTGGCCTTCTTGTTCCTGTTCTCATAGTTTTGAGGTCAGGGAGTGGCTCTTGAGCTTTAGCTCAACTGACTCAAAACATCTTCAGAAGCTTAAGTCAAGGCCATGTGGTTCACTGTTCTCAACGTTTATGCAATTTAGTGTAGATGCTTTGGCAACATAGGCCAGAAATTCTTCCTATACTGGGTTCCTCAGCCCAAAATTTCTTGAAGGAACTCATTTCTAGTATTCTAGCTCTTAATTGTCCAGGCTGCCATAAATCTCAATATAATTATGTTTTGGGATTCTCTACTCTTATTTAATATATATACATATATATTTTTATGATATATAATAAGCTGTCACAAAATTTACCATAGTGTTATTAATTTTGGAAGATAGATGAGAGGTTCCTGCTAATGTCTAATTGCCCTTATTTTTTTTCTTCTTTCTGTAAACGTGTTGCTTTGTCTTTTATTTTTTTGTATCTTACCTTCAACGCACGATTTGCTTTGCTAGGATAATCTCCTGGATAACTTTCAATAACTTTCAGTTTCAAAGCTTAGTTAATGCTCTATGTGGTGAAATACTTAATTTCATTTAAAGCACCTGTTAGAAAAATATTCAAACAATTTAAGGTAATTACCTTTATATAACTGATACTGAAATTACATATGTGTGTAATTTATTCATTCAAAATATCCCCTAATGTCCTCTCCAATTTCCAATTAAATGGAAAAATTAACTTAAAGCTATATCATATGAGTTACAAATATTTCAATTGATCTTTTCCACTGATTTCTCCTTTGCTTCTAAATAAAAACTTAAAGTAGTTTGCTCTTTCCTACTGGTTTCTGTCTTCCTACTAATAAAAAAAAAAAAAAAAAAAAAAAAAAAAAAAAAAAAAAAAAAAAAAAAAAAAAAAAAAAAAAAAAAAAAAAAAAAAAAAAAAAAAAAAAACAGAAGAGTTAACGAAATTAAGCTTTTTGTGTTTGGTAGATTGAATCTCTCAAAATTTGTCATGAGTCTTTCTATTCACCAGATACTATGGTTTGTGAGCATAAAAGGACAGATAGCCCAGTGGAACAGAATAGAGAGTCCAGAAGTAAATGCAAACATAAACAAACAACTAACGTTTGTTACAGGCACTAAGAGGAAAGTACGGTCTCTTATGTAAATGGTGCTGGGAAAACTGAATTTCCACATGCAAAATAATGAAATTGGATCCTTGCCTTGCACCAAATAGAAAAATGAGCTCAAAATGGATAAAAGACCTGAATATGGGACAAGGAACTGTACAATTCACAGAAGAGAACACAAGGGAAATTTCCTGGACATTGGCCTTGGCAATGATATTTTTAAAATATCACACCAAAAGCTCAGATCACAAAAGCGAAAATAAATAAGTGGGCATTCATCAAACTAAAAATCTTCTGCAGGGCAAATAAAACAATCAGCAAAGTGAAACAGTAAACTATGAATTGGGGAAAAATATTTGCAAATGCTTTATCTGATAAGGGGTCAATATGTAAAATTTTACCAAAAACTCACACAAGTCAATAGTGGAAAAAGAAATAACCAAATTGAAAAACAGGCAAAATATCTGAATAGACACTTCTCTAAAAAAGACACATAAATGGCCAAAAGGTATGTGAACAGGTGCTCAACATCATTAACCAACAGGAAATGCAAGTTAAAATTATAATGAGATACTACCTTATACTCATTAGGAAGGCTGGTATCAAAAAGTCAAAAGTTCAGTGTTGGCAAGGGTATGGAGAAATAAGAATTCTTGTAAACTGCTGATGGGAATGGATATTGATGCAGTCATTATGGAAAACAGAACAGAGCTTCCTAAAGAAACTAAAAATAGATCTACAAATATGACCCAGCATCCCATCTTCTGGGAATGTATTCAAAGGAAATGACATCACCACTTCATAAAGGCATTTGCACTCCCATGTTCATTGTAACATTATTCACAATAACCAAGATATGGAAACAACCCAAGTGTCCACTGAGGGATGAATGAATAAAGAAACTATGGTACATATACATGGTGGAATATTATTCAGCCCTGAAAAAGAACAAGATCTCACCATTTGCCACAACATGGGCTAGCCTAGAAGATATTATTTTATGTCAAATGATTCAGATGTATAACGAAAATATTTGCCTGATCTCACGTATATGTGGAATTGAAATATATATGCAGGAATAGAGAACAAAACAGTGGTTACCAGAGGCAGGGGAAGAGAAGAAATGGGAGATGTAGCTCAAAAGATACAAAATGGCAGCTGCAGGATGAATGAGTCTAGAGATCTAAGGCACAGCATGATGACTATAAGTAGTAAAATTGTATTGCATATGGGATTTATGCTAAATGAGGAGCTTTTAGCTGCTCTAGCCACAGAAAAAAGGCAACTATGTGACACAATAGATATATTAATTTTCTTCACTATAGTAACCTTTTTTTTTCTCTCCATGTGAATCTCCTAACATTATGTTGTATATCGGGGTCCCCAACCCCCAGTTCATGGCCTGTTAAGAATGGGGTCCCACAGTAGGAGGTGAGTTGCAGGCTAGCAACCATTATCTCCTGAGCTCCACCTCCTATCAAATTAATGGGGGCATTATCTAATGCATAAGAGCACAGCCTCTATTGTGAACTGTGCATGCAAGGGATCTGGGCTGTGTGCTCCTCATGAGAATCTGATGACTCATGATCTGACGTGGAACAGTTTCATCCTGAAACCATCTGCCCCACACACTCCCTCCACCTCTTGCCACCCTGCAGTGAGCCATGGAAAAACTGTCTTCCATGAAACCAGTCCCTCATGACAGAAAGTTTGGGGACTGCATCATATAACTTAAACATACACAATACAATTGATTTTTTTAAAGTATCATGTCAATTAAAAATATTTTACCTGGACCCTTCCACA
Organism: Cebus imitator; assembly: GCF_001604975.1. Classification (NCBI taxonomy): domain Eukaryota; kingdom Metazoa; phylum Chordata; class Mammalia; order Primates; family Cebidae; genus Cebus; species Cebus imitator. Next base: position 77,783 of record NW_016107441.1, on the reverse strand, counting down.
GATTTCTCCTTCTTTTCTAATTAAAATTTGGAGTAGCTAACTCTGTTCTACTCATTTCTCTTTTCTTGGTCATTATAAAAAAAACAGAATATCTTTTAAAAAAATCTCTGCTGACCTGGGATCCAAGATGGCCGTTTAGGAACAGCTCAGGATTGCAGCTCCCAGTGAAAGCGCAGAGGTTGCTGCAGGTTATCCGCAGGCAAGCAGGGCCTGGAGTGGACCTCAGCAGACCTACAGCAGAGGGGCCAGATTGTCAGAAGGAAAACCAAGAAACAGAAATAACCTCATCATCAACAAACAGAATGTCCACTCAGAGACCCAATCTGAAAGCCAGCAACTACAAAGTCGACAGGTGGATAAATCCATAAAGATGGGAAGAAACCAGCACAAAAAGGATGAAAACACCCGAAACCAGAACACCTCTCCTCCTACAAGGGATCACAACTCCT
>NW_016107441.1:56008-73204 GCF_001604975.1 Cebus imitator | reverse complement strand
TGGACAGGGAAAATGTGGCACATATACACCGTGGAATATTATGCAGCCATCAAAAATGATGAGTTTGTGTCCTTTGTAGCAACATGTATGAACCTGGAAACCATCATTCTAAGCAAACTGACACAAGAGCAGAAAATCAAACACTGTATTTTCTCACTCATAGGCAGGTGTTGAACAATGAGAACACATGGACACAGGGAGAGGAGCACCACTGGGGACAGTTGGGGGGAAATAGGGGAGGTAGGGTGGGGGGTGGGGAGCTGGGGAGAGATAGCAAGGGGAGAGATGCCAGATGTAGGTGATGGGGAGGAAGGCAGCAAATCACACTGCCACGTGTGTACCTATGCAACAATCTTGCATGTTCTTCACATGTACCCCAAAACCCAAAATGCAATAAAATAAATAAATGGGAAAAAAAATCTCTGTTGAATCTCTGGCTATTTGGCACAATGGTCCTTTTCATTCTCCAGTTTATAGGGTGCTGTGCCCAGAACATTATAATTTCAGGCCCGAGCCTTCACTCCAGTGTATCTAGTCCCTCACAACTGTCTCCTCCCTCTAGTAAATCTAAAGATTTATTTAAATTTCATTCTAGAATCTGCCACGTTTTCATCTCTTTTCCAAACTCTTTGCCATCACTACGGCTTGTTTTTCATTGACTATTGTAATGTTTATATGTTTAGGTTTGTCACGTTAATCCTTTCAAAGCTATGTTTTTGTTATCTAATCAGTTTTACCATTTCATTAACATTTTGGAAGGTCTCCTTGGATCATTTAACTCACCTTTTCTGATTTCAGAAAAAAAAATCTCTATTTCCCTAGAGTTTGTTTCTGACTTCCCAGTAAGATTTTCTTTTCCACTGCCCAGCGTGACTTTCCTATCCCAAATAACATGGACCACCCACCACACTGACCCCAAGTGATTTTTGTTGAGTAGAGTAGATTGGTGTTGTTCCCTATAGAATTTCTGCTGCCTAAATCTCTGCCTCCCCCCTGTCCTGTGGAAATTGCTCACAGTCCCACAGACAGAGGACCATGGAGTCGTGTGGAAGTGACCACCTAGGTTGTTGTGATTGGTCTTTTAGGGGTTTTTAAGTAAAAGTACAAAAATGCTAAACAACATGAAAAGATGAAAAGCCGCCTCCCCTCTTTATTTGCATAGAATTTCCCAGGCAGCCCTCGCTTCTTCAGGACAGCTGGACCATTGCACAGCAGAACCTATCGGACACTGCTTGCCTCTACCCTGTGTGAGTCCCCTTGTTCCCTGAATCATGGACTTCTCTTTATCAACTTGATTTGGGAAAGTATATGCTACAGAAACTACCTAAGAAAGATTTGTGAGAGGTTTAAATTTTTGCTTTTGCACACTTGAATTTTTTTCAACCTCAAAGCTTGATTGTAAATTTGGTTTCCTATATGACTCCAGGCAGAAAAATAGTTGTCATTCACAGCTTGGGCTCCCAACCTTCCAAACAGGTAGGAAGCAGCCTGAAACGATTACTCAAAAACATATCTTGCAAGGCTCTTTGCCCAGGGTGGTCTCAGACTCCTGATCTCAAACTCCCAGCCTTGAGTGATCCTCCTGCCTCAGCCTCCCAAAGTGCTGAAATTACAGGCATGAACCACCACACCCTGCCAATATGTTGCTTTTGAATCCAAAAATCCTGCTGAATTCTCTTGTTCTAACAGTTAGTTTATATATTTTATGGGGTTGGGGTTAATCCTTTTATTTGAGATTAGCAATTATTTTATTTCTTCCTTCTCAGTTTTTTTTTTTTTTTTTTTTTTTTTTTTTTTTTTTTTTTTTTTTTTTTTTTTTTTTTTTTTGAGGCAGAGTCTTGCTCTGTCACGCAGGCTGGGGTGCAGTGGCGCAATCTCGGCTCACTGCAACCTCTGCCTCCCGGGTTCAACAAATTCTCATGCCTCAGTCTCTGAATAGCTGGGACTACAGCACATGCCACCATGCCCAGCTAATTTTTTGTATTTTTTGGTAGAGTTGGGGTTTCGCCATGTTGCCAAGACCGGTCTCAAACTCCTGAGCTCAGGCAATCTCCCTGCCTCGGCCTCCCAAAGTGCTAAAATTACAGGCGTGAGCCACCGAGCCTGGCCCCTTCCCAGTCTTAATTCCACTGTTTGTATTTGCCTTCTTGCTTTAGCTAGATCCTTAAATACAGAGTTTAATAGTTTTCATTAAAACAGGCATACTTCTCCCCACTATTTTAAAGTGAATAATTTTGAAGTTTAAGCTTTTGATATAATGGTTTAATGGTTGCTCTAGGGTTTTTCTTTTCCTCTTTTTATTTTTTTTTTTTTACAAGATATCCTTTTATTTGCTTGAGAAAGTTCCTTTATATTCCTAATGAGCTAAGAGAGGTCTTTTGCATACTTGTTTTTTTTTTTTAAATGTAATAAAGGGGTTGACTCTGTGATTCTTTAACTAACATCTAGAATCGACCCTGAGCTAATTAATTTTCAGTCTTTCATGTTTTCTCATATGTGCACTTCAGATTATATGTTTCCCTCCAGGGACTGCTCTCTGTCTGCTTCCCTTGAGTTCTGATAAGTAGAACTTTTATTGTCAGTTCCAAAGAGCCTGTAATTTCATTATGGGTTATTTTACATTTCCAAATACATAGGAGATTTTTGGCTAGCAATTTATTAAAGTGCAGTTTACATAAGGGAATTGCAGTTTTTTGGCTTTTATTTTTGTGATGGGGTCTTGCTCTGTCACCCAGGCTGGAGTGCTGGGGTGCAATTACGGCTCACTGCAACCTCCACCTCCTGAGCTCAAGTGATCCTCCCTCCTCAGCCTTGCAACTAGCTGGGAGCACAGGTGCATGCCACCATGCCTTGCTAATGTTTTTTAGGGTCTCCCTATGTTGCCCAGGCTGGTCCCGAACTCCTGATCTTAAGCAATCTGCCTGTCTTGGCCTCTCAAAGTGTTGGGATTACAGGCATGATCCATCACATCCACCAAAATGCACAGATCTTATGTGCTACAAATTAAAGAACCTTGACAGCTGCACACACCAGTGTGACCCTCATCAAGAGACAGAACATTACTGTCACCGGCAAAATTCCCCCATGCCCTCCTCCATGGTAGCAACCACTATACCGATTTCTTTTCTTTCTTTCTCTTTTTTTTTTTTTTTTTTTTTTTTTGCTACATACGTTCCCCCTCTTTCTTCAGGTAGGAGAAAAGGGTAAAGATTTTTTTTTCACTTCTTTTTCTCTTTTTATTTTTCTTGAGGCCCATCTCCTGGCCTAACGTGATCCACCCACCTCAGCCTCCCAAAGTGCAGGAATTACAGGCGTGAGCCACTGCGCCCAGCCCTGCCTACTGTAGACTTTTATATGAATGGAGGCATGTATTCATTCTATGTCTGTCTACTTTTACTCAGCATATTGTTTCTTTCTTTTTTTCTTTTTCTCTTTTTATTTTTCTTGAGGCCCATCTCCTGGCCTAAAGCAATCCTCTCGCCTCTGCCTCCCAAAGTGCTGAGATTACAGGCATGGGTGGCCGCGCCCAGCTGGCATGCTGTTTGTGAGGTTTCTTCTTGTTGTTTGTATCTGTAGTTTGCTCCTTTTTACTGCTGAGAAGTATCCGTTGTATGAGCATGGAACAATTTGTTTATCTGTCGGCCGTTCGTGAACCTCCGGCTTGTTTCCAACCTCTGGCTATTGTTTGTTTTTCTTTTTTCTTTTGAGACAGAGTCTCACTCTGTCGCCCAGGCTGGAGTGCAATGGCACCATCTCAGCTCACTGCAACCTCCACCTCTGGGGTTCAAAGGATTCTTCTGCCTCAGCCTCCTGAGTAGCTGGGATTACAGGCACACACGACCACACCCAGCTAATTTTTGTATTTTTAGTAGAAACAGGGTTTCACCACATTGGACAGGCTGGTCTTGAACTCCTGACTTCCGTGATCCACCCACCTTGACTTCCCAAAATGTACCTCTGGCTATTGTAAATGAAACTGCGGTGTACATACTTGTACAAGTCTTTTTCTTTCTTTCTTTTTCAGAGAGAGGGTCTTACTCTGTTGCCTAGGCTGGCATGCAGTGGTGCAGTTATAGCTCACTGCAGCCTCAACCTTCAGGGCTCAGGTGGTCCTCCTCCCTCAGTCTCTGAATAGCTGGAACCACAGGCATGTGCCATGTTACCCAGCTAATTATTATTTTGAGACCAAGTCTTCCTCTGTTGCCCAGGCTGGAGTGTAGTGTGGCAATCTCAACTCACTGCAACATCTGCCTCCTGGGCTCAAGTGATCCTCCCACCTCAGCCTCCTGAGTAGCTGAGACTATAGGCGCACGCCACCAGGCTCAGATAATTTTTTTCTGCATTTTTAGTAGAGACAGGGTTTCACTGTGTAGACCAGGCTGGTCTCAAACTCCTGACAATTGATCTGCCCGCCTCAGCCTCTCAAAATGCTGGGATTACAGGTGTGAGCTACTGTGTCTGGCCTTTTTAAAAATTATTTGTTGAGACCAAACCTCCCTATGTTGCCCAAGCTGGTCTCGAACTCCTGGGCTCAAGGGATCCTCCCGCCTCAGCCTTCCAAATAGCTGAGACTACAGGTGTGTGCCCCTCTGCCTGTTAATTTAAAAAAAGAAAAATTTTTTTTTTTTGAGATGGATCTTGCTCTCGTCACCCAGGTTGGAGTGCAATGGCACGATCTCAGCTCACTGCAGCCTCCGCCTCCTGGATTCAAGCGATTATCCTGCCTCACCCTGCAGAGTAGCTGGGATTACAGGCACCCACCACCACACCTGGCTATTTTACCTTTTTTTTTTAATTTTTAAATCTCTGTAGAGGTGTCATCTTCGCATGTTGCCCAGACTGGACTCATACTCCCAGTCTCAAGCAATCCTCCAGCCTTGGCCTCCCAAAGTGCTGGGATTACAGGCATGAGCCACTGTGCCTGGCCAACTTTTATGTTTAGACCTATGATCTGGGTTAATATTTGTCTGTGGAATCTGGAAACAGTTGACGTTCACTTTTTTCTTCAAATCCACATTCATTCATTTAATGAGATTAATTGAATTAATCCTTTACACAGTTAAATTGCCTTGCCATGTTTATTGAAAATCAATTAACCATCTGTGAATGAGTTAATTTCTTGGCTCTCTGTTCTGTTCCGTTGATCTATTTGTCTCTGTATGACAATACCACATTATCTTGATTACTGCTGCTTTATGTATGTATTTATTTAGAGACAGGGTCTCACTCTGCCACTCAGGCTGGAGTGCAGTGGCGCAATCTTGGCTCACCACAGCCTTGAGCTCCTGGGCTCAAGTGATCTTCCCGCCTCAGCCTTCCGAGTAGCTGGGACTCCAGGTATGCACTACCATGCCCATAGTTTTATTTTTTGGGATCTCACTATGTTGCCCAGGCTGGTCTCAAACTCCTGGGCTTGGCTGGGTACAGGGTTTCACACCTGTAATCCCAGCACTTTGGGAGGCTGAGGCAGGAGGATTACTTGAGGTCAGGATTTCAAGACCAGCCTGGGCAACTAGTAAGACCCCCATCTCTATTTTTTAAAATTTAAAATAACCAAAAAGGCTCGAACGATCCTCCCACCTTAGCCTCCCAAAGTGCTGGGATTACAGGTTTAGCCACAGCGCCCAGCCTACCATACCTTTAGAAGTCTTTAAATCAGACAGTAAGATTCCAAGTCCCTTCCTTCCTTCCTTCCTTTTCTTTTTTTTATCTTTTTTTCCCGTGTTTGATCCTTGAGGCATCAGACCTGATCCTTCCTTCCTTCCTTCCTTCTTTCTTTCCTTTTTCAAAGTTTTGCTGTTGTTGCCCAGGCTAGAGTGCAGTGCAATCTTGACTAACTGCAACTTCTGCCTCCTGCATTCAAGCGATTCTTCCTCAGCCTCCTGAGCAGCTGGGATTACAGGCGTTCACCACCATGTCTGGCTAATTTTTTGTATTTTTAGTAGAGACAGTGTTTCACCGTGTTGCCCAGGCTGGTCTCAAGCTCCTGATCTCAGGTGATCCACCAGCCTTGGCTTCCCAAAGTGCTGGGATTACAGGAATGAGCCACCGGGGCCTGCCTTATTCCCTCCCCTCCCCTCCCCTCCCCTCCCCCCTCCCCTCCCCTTCCCTTCCCTTCCCTCCCTTCCTCCCTTCTTTCCTTGCTTTCTTCCTTCCTTCTTTCCCTCCTTCCCTCCATCCCTTTCTCTTTCTTTCTTTCTTTCCAGAGAAGCTGGAATACAGTGGCCCCACCATAGCTCACAGTAGCCTTGATGTCCTGGGCTTAAGCAATCCTCCTGTCTCAGCCTCCCAAATTGCTGGGACTACAGGTGCCCACCACCACACCCAGCTGATTTTTAAATTTTTTGTAGAGATGGGGTCTAACTATAGTTGTCCAGGCTTGTCTGAAACTCCTGGGCTCAAGTGATCCTTCCACCTCAACCTCCCTAGATGCTGGGACCACAGGCATGAGCCACTGCACCCAGCCTTCTCTAAGATTGTGTTGCTTATCCAAGATGTTTTGCTTGTACCTATCAATTTTATAAAATTTACAGCACACACAAATATCTGTGAAAAAAGCATGCTAGGACTAGAACTGCATTGAGGTTACAGATTCACTGGATCTATATGTATTCATTGGATCTATATGTCTCTGTATGACCAAACCACATTATATTGATTACTGCTGACAGCCTAACAACATGTCAATATAAATATCTGTCATCTTAATTTCTCTCAGCAATGTTTTGTAATTTTCTTTATTTTATTATATATATTTATTTAAATTTGATATTTATTCAATTTCTATTTATAATAAGATAAACATATTTCTTTAATTCTGTTATATATTTAATTGTATTATGTATTTATTAAACATACATATTTGTTTATTTAATGTGATTATATATAGTTGTTAAATATATATATTTCAGCAAGGCTTTGTAATTTTCTTTGTTTTTCGTGTGTTTGTATATATATACACACACAAAATCTATATATACACATACGTATAAACATGTATATATATATCTGTATATATTATATATATACATATATATGTATATACATGTATGTGTGTGTGTGTATATATATATATATATATATATATATTTTGTGTGTATATATATTTTGAGACAGGATGTGGCTTTGTCACCCAGGCTGGAGTACAGTGACAAGATCTTGGCTCATTGCAACCTCTGCCTCCTAGGCTCAGGCGATCCTCCCACCTCAGCCTGCCAAGCGGCTGGAACTACCAGTGCAAGTCACCATGCCCAGCTAATGTTTGTTTATTTTTTGTAGAGACAGGGTCTTTGTTTTTTTTGAAACGGAGTCTCTCATTGTCGCCCAGGCTGGAGTGCAATGGTGCAATCTTGGCTCACTGCAACCTCCGCCTCCCAGGTTCATGCAATTCTCCTGTCTCAGCCTCCCGAGTAACTGGGATTACAGGTACACACCACCACACTTGGCGAATTTTTTGTATTTTTAGTTGAGACAGGGTTTTATTATGTTGGTCAGACTGGTCTCGAACTCCTGACCTTGTGATCCGCCCACCTCAGACTCCGAAAGTGTTGGAATTACAGGCATGAGCTACTGCGTCCAGCTGACAGGGTCTTGCTATGTTGCCCACACTGGTCTCAAATGCCTGGCCTCAAGCCATCCTCCTGCCTCTGCTCCCAAAGTGCTGGGATTGCAGGAGTGAGCCACCACACCTGGCCTTGTATTATCTTTTAAAATTTACCCCTAAGTATTCTTTTTTATTTTATTTTTGAAATAGAGTCTCACTATGTTACAGGCTGGAGTGCAGTGTGCAGTGGTGTGATCTTGACTCACTGCAACCTCCGTTTCCCAGGTTCGAGCAATTCTTGTGCCTCAGCCTCCAGACTGTCTGTATTTCCTGTTTTTAAACGTTATTGGTCTTTATTTATTTATTTTATTTATTATTTTATATTGGTATTTTTAAAAGTTTATTTTCCAATAGTACACTGCTAGTATATAGAAATATAATAGAATTTTGACTGTGTGTGGTGGTTCCCAGCCCTTTGGGAGGCCAAGGTGGGCAGATCACCTGAGGTCAGGAATTCAAGACCAGTCTGATGAACATGGAGAAACCTCATCTCTACTAAAAATACAAAATTAGCTGGGTGTGGTGGTGGGTGTGTATAATCCCAGCTACTCAGGAGGCTTAGGCAGGAGAATCGCTTGAACCCAGGAGGCGGAGGTTGCAGTGAGCCAAGATTGTGCTGTTGCCCTCCAGCCTGGGCAAGAAGAGCAAAACTCCATCTCAAAAACAAATAAAAAAGAAATATAATAGAATTTTATATTTGATGTTGTATTTTATAATCTGGCTAAATCAGGTTATTAGTCTAGTAGCCTTTCTGGATTCAATGGAATTTTCTATGTAGATTATTATATTGGTATTGATTCTGAATTAATTTTCTTTTCTTTCTTTTTGAGACAGAGTCTTGCTCTATTGCCCAGGCTGGAATGCAGTGGTGCAATCCTGGCTCACTGCAACTTCCGCCTCCCGGGTTCAGGTGATTCTCCTGCCTCAGTCTCACAAGTAGCTGGGATTACAGGAGCCCGCCACCATACCCAGCTAATTTTTGTATTTTTAGTAGAGATGGGGTTTCACCATGTGAGCCAGGCTGGTCTCGAACTCCAGACCTCAAATGATCCGGCCACCTCAGCCCCTCAAAGTGTTGGGATTACAGGCGTGAGCCACCATGCTCGGCCTGTGTGGAATTTTCTATGTCTATTATATTGGTTATGATTTAATTTTCTTTTCTATCTGTATGCATTCTTTTCTTTTTCTTGCTTCACTGTTGTTTTAGGAAAAGCCGTGATTTTCCTGTATTCTCATTCTCCCGCAGCAATCAACACAGAGGAAGGCTTCTGTAACCAAATGTGTGGGGGTTTCCCACACGCCAAGCAGCAGGTGCCAGCTGGGTGTCCTCCATTCAGCCCTGATACTGTCTGCCTGGAGACAGAGTTGGATGCCACAGGTTAGGGGCTCAGTTCCCAAGACTACCTATCCCCCCAGGTTCTAATCGTAAGTCTGGGCCTCTCGAACTTTTGACTGACTGGTATCATGTTGCGGTTCCCAGGACCCCCTTTTGGAGTTCGATTAATTTGTTAGAGTGGCCCACAGCACTCCAGGAAGTGCATACATTTACTGGTTTATCAGAAAGGATATTGCAAAAGTGCCAGGCGTGGTGGTTCACACCTGTAATCCCAGCACTTTGGGAGGCTGAGGCGGGCAGATCACTTGAGGTCAGGAGTTCAAGACCAGCCTGGGCAACATAGTGAAACTCTGTCTGTACTAAAAATACAAAAAAATTAGATGGGTATGGTGGTGGGTGCCTGTAATCCCAGCTACTGGGAAGGCTGAGGCAGGAGAATCACTTGAACTTGGGAGGTGGAGGTTGCAATGAGCCGAGATCACACCACTGGGCAACAGGAGCGAAACTCTGTCTCAAAAAAAAAAAATTGAAAGAAAGAAACGAAAAAAGGGCCAGGCGCAGTGGCTCACACCTATAATCTCAGCACTTTGGGAGGCCAAAGTGGGCAGATCACTTGAGATCAGGAGCTTGAGACCAGCCTGGCCAACATGGCAAAACCTCATCTCTACTAAAAATACAAAAATTAGCCCGGCATAGTGGCACATGCCTGTAATTCCAGCTCCTGAGGAGGCTGAAGCAGGAGAATCAGTTTAACCCGGGAGGCGGAGGTTGAAGTGAGCCAAGATTGCGCCACCACACTCCTGCCTGGGCCACAGAGTGGGAGAGACTCTGTCTCAAAAAAATAAAAAGAAAAAGAATATTGCAAAAGATATGGATGAAGAGCTAACTAGGGCTAGGTCTGAGGCAGGGGCGTGGAGCTTCCATACTCCTCCGCATGCTGCTTTCCAGAAACCACCCTGTGTTATGCATTCAGAAGCTCCACTACCCGTCCTCTTGGCTTCTTCTGGAGGCTTCATGAAGTCAGCATTCCTTCCCCCCTGGGAAGGGCCTTAAGGCCCATAGTCAGAAAGGTGGGAGAAGATTAGAGTCCTGCCTTGGGGCAGGCAGAAGGAGACCAGGAGAAGGTCAGAGGCTGCCCGAGTCCTCACACAGCAAACATCATCACAAAAGACTGTAGCGAGGGCCACGGAGTTATGAGCCAGGAGCCCTGGAGGAAAAACAACGTGTTTCCGTAACAACACAGCTGTGTGTGAACTAGGCAATATGATGTAGAGTATACATGGTAAGCCGCCGTATACCTGCTGTGTTCCCAAGCACTCAGTATTACTTTCTTTTTCTTTTCTTTTTTTTTTGAGATGGAGTCTTGCTCTGTGGCCCAGGCTGGAGTGCAATGGAGTGATCTCGGCTCACCACAACATCCGCCTCCCAGGTTCAAGTGATTCTCCTGCCTCAGCCTCCTGAGTAGCTGTGATTACAGGCACGTACCACCATGCCCAGCTAATTTTTGTATTTTTAGGAAAGATGAAGTTTCACCATATTTGCCAGGATGGTCTCGATCTCTTGACCTCATGATCCGTCTGCCTCAGCCTCCCAAAGTGCTGAGATTACAGGCCTGAGGCCCTGCATCTGGCCTCCTCTTACATTTTACTATAAGCAGCAAGAAGAAACCAGTCCTCATTTTCAATACGTGGCTTGGAAATCTTCTCAGTTAAATATCCAATATTATCATTTATGAGTTTGGCTTTGCATATAACTCAAAGACATACTCCCGCTAAGCTTTCTGAGACTACATAATAGGTCTTCTTTTCTCCAGTTTCCAAGAACATATTCCTCATTACCTTCTTTAATATTTTTATTATTTATTCATTTTGAGGTGGAGTCTCATTCTGTCACCCCAGCTGGAGTGCAATGGCGGGATCCTGGCTCCCTGCAACCTCTGCCTCCCAGGTTCAAGCAATTCTCCTGCCTCAGCCTCTTGAGTAGCTGGGATTACAGGCGTTTGCCACCATGCCTGGCTAATTTTTTGTATATTTAGTAGAGACAGGGTTTCACTACATTGGCCAGGGTGGTCTCGAACTCTTAATCTCATGATCCGCCTGCCTCGGCCTCCCAAAGTGCTGGGATTACAGACATGAGCCACCTCGTCTGGCCTATTTTTTTTTTCTTTTTTGAGACAAAGTCTTGCTCTATTGACCAGGCTGAAGTGCAGTGGCACAATCTTGGCTCACTGCAGCCTCTGCCTCCTAGGTTCAAGCAATTCTCATGCCTCAGCTCCTGAGCAGCTGAGATTACAGATACTTGCCAACACATCCAGCTAATTTTTTTTTGGTGGGGGTGTATTTTGTGGAGATAGGTTTTTGCCATGTTGCCCAGGCTGGTCTCGAATTCCTGAGCTCAAGCGATCCACTCACCTCAGCCTCCAAAAGTGCTGGGATTACAGGCATGATCCACTGTGCCTGGCCTGATAGTACTCATCACCTTCTGAGCCCTCACCATACCAGCCACACCTTTTACGTCTGTATTGCTACCAAGAGCCTGTTTGTGACCATTTAGGCATCCTCTAAAAAGATTTAGGTTTGGTTTTTTTTTTTTTTTTTTTTTTTTGAGAGACGAAGTCTTGTTCTGTTGCCCAGGCTGGAGTGCCATCGTGAGATTTTGGCTCACTGCGAGCTCCGCCTTTCAGGTTCAGGCAGTTCAGTTCAGTTCTCCTGCCTCGGCTCTGAGTAGCGGGGATCACAGGTGTGTGCCACTATGCCTGGCTAATTTTTGTATTTTTAGTAGAGATGGAGTTTCACCATGTTGGTCAAGCTGGTCTTGAACTCCTGACCTTGTGATCTCCCCGCCTCAGCTTCCCAGAGTGCTGAGATTACAGGCGTGAGCCACTGTGCCCAGCCAAAGATTTAGGTTTACTATACCACATTCCTCATTTCCTTCTAAAATTCCTCACTAGCAGAGTTTTTAACTTCCCTGTTTCTAGTAATAATCAATTCCAGGAAACCTAAGCTTTTTCTGTTATGGACCTCAAAACTTTTCCACTGCTGCTGGCTGTGGTGGTGCATGCCTATAGACCCAGCACTTTGGGATGCTGAGGCAGGAAGATTGCTTGAGCCCAGCAGATTGAGGCTGCAGTGAGCTCTGATTGCACCACTGTGCCCCAGCCTGGTCAAGAGGGCAAAACTGTCTTTAAAAAATGGTTTCTATAAAAACAGTGGACCAGGCATGGTGCCTCATGCCTGTAATCCTGGCACTTTGGGAGGCCAAGGCAGGAGGATAGCTTGAGTTTGAGACTGGCCTGGGCAATACAATGAGACCCCATTTTACAAAAAATAAAAAGAGCTGGGCGGTGGCTCACACCTGTAATCCTAGCACTTTGTGAGGCTGAGGCGGGCAGATCATGAGATCAACAGATCAAGACCATCCTGGCCAACATCATGAAACTCCTACTAAAACACAAAAATTAGCTGAGCATGGTGGCACGTGCCTATAGTCCCAGCTACTCGGGTGGCTGAGGTAGGACAATTGCTTGAACCTAGGAGGCAGAGGTTGCAGTGAGCCTAGATCATGCCACTGCACTCCAGCCTGGCACCTGGGAACAGGGTGATAAATAAATAAATAAATGATAAAATTTGGCTAGGCAAGGTGGCTCACACCTGTAATCTCAGCACTTTGGGAGGCCAAGGTGGGAGGATCACAAGGTCAGGAGTTCGAGACCACCTGGCCAGCATGGTGAAATCCCATTTCTGCTAAAAATGTAAAAAATTAGCCAGCCGTGGTGGCAGATACCTGTAGTTCCAGCTATTCGGGAGGCTGAGGCAGGAGAATTGCTTGAACCTGGCAAGCAGAGGTTGTGGTGAGCCGAGATCACGCCACTGCACTCCAGTTGGGGTGACACAGCAAGACTATGTCTCAAAGAAAAAAAATAAAAAAATAAAAAGCCTGTAGCTGAGACTATACCATGCCTGGGTAAACGACAAATGCTATAGTCCCAGCTACTTGGCAGGCTAAAGAAGGATGATCTTGGCCAGGCACGGGGGCTCACACCTGTAATCCCAGCACTCTGGGAGGCCAAGGTAGGTGGATCACAAGGCTGGAGTGCAGTGGCACAATCTTGGCTTACACTGCAACTTCCACCTCCCAGATTCAAGTGATTCTCCTGCCTCAGCCTCCTGAGTAGCTGGGATTACAGGCGTCTGCCACCATGCCTGGCTAATTTGTGTAATTTTAGTAGAGACAGGGTTTCACCACGTTGGCGAGGCTGGTCTCAAACTCCTGACCTCAGGTGATCTGTCCCGCTCAGGCTCCCAAAGTGCTGAGATTACAGGCCACTGCACCCAGCCTGGAATTTCTCATTTCTAAAACTGTTTGCTTAGTAGCTAGAACCTAATTATATTATGACGGTTAATCCGTTTCTTGAGTCACATTTATTGCTTTTCATTTAGGAAAATGAGAACTAGCTAGGCAAACGGACAGAACTTAGCATGTGGAGGATGGGAGTCGGAATTCAACTACACAGGAGAACGTGCAGAAAAGGCTATTATCAGCTGTCCCCCTAAAATGCAAGGGTTCCTAAATCCTGCTAAAGAGCTTTCAAAAAGAGTTATTGGGCCGGGCGCGGTGGCTCGCACCTATAATCATAGAACTTTGGGAGGCCGAGGTGGGTGGATCACCTGAGGCCAGGAGTTCAAGACCAGACTGGCCATCATGGTGAAACCCCATCTTTAAAAAAAAGGAGTTACTAAAATGGCTAGGGCAGTGGCTCATGCCTACAATCTGTGTTTTGTGAGGCCAGGGTGAAAGGAGTGCTTGAGCCCAAGAGTTTGAAGCTTCAGTGAGCTATGATTGCACCACCGTACTCCAGCCTGGGCCACAGAGCAAGACCCCATCACTTAAAAACAAATGTTGTGGGCTGAGTACGGTGGCTTATGCCTGTAATCCCAGTACTTTGGAAGGCAGAGGCTGGTGGATCACCTGAAGTTAATAGTTCAAGACCAGCCTGGCCAACATGGTGAAACCCTGCCTCCACTAAAATACAAAAATTGGCTGGGCATGGTGGTAGGTGCCTGTAATCCCAGCCACTCAGGAGGCTGAGGCAGGAGAATCACTTGAACCTGGGAGGTGGAGATTGCAGTGAGCCGAGATTGCGTCATTGCACTCCAGCCTGGGAAATAAGAGTGAGACTCCTCTCAAAAAAGAAATGAGAAATTCCATTTTCTTTTTACTGTTCCCTGAATAAACAGGAATAGTATTCTTTGTGGAGGATCTACTGAAGGCAGACGTATGTCAGTCATATTCCCAAGGAACTCTGCAAACACGAGAGGTGTCCAGCAACAGAGCTCAGGACCTGCTAGGACCGCATCTCCTCTCCAGCAGGTATTCTGAATTAGAGCCGATTATTCTCACTGCCGTTTCCCACCACAGCCCTCACGCTTCTACCTGTAGCCCTGGCTTTATTCTGTGCAGGAGAATTCTGTTGTGTTCTTCTCCACCCACTTCCATCAGGAGGCTTTGCAGGACAGAGGCCTTGTCTGGCTGTCCCTGTATTGCCTCCCACTGGCCACACACATTTTGTTTTTTTATTTTTATTTTACTAATTTATTTTGAGATAGTTTTACTCTGTTGCCAGGCTGGAGTGCAGTGGCGCAATCTCGGCTCACTGTAACCTCTGCCTCCTGCATTCAAGCGATTCTCCTGCCTCAGCCTCCCACATAGTTAGGATGACAGGCATCCACAACCACACTTGGCTAATTTTTGTATTTTTAGTAGAGAAGGGGTTTCACCAAGTTGGCCAGGCTGGTCTTGAACCTCTGACCTCAGGTGATCTGCCTACCTCGGCCTCCCAAAGTGCTGAGATTACAGAGGTGAGCCACTGCGCCTGGCCTGGCTGCACTTTCTAATCACATTCAAAATACACTCTGCCTGAAGCCCGTCTCTAGGGGTTCTGTTTAATTGGTTTGAGATGTGGCCAGGGTTTGAGGATTTTTTTTTATTTTTTGAGACGGAGTCTTGCTGACCTCAAGTGATCTGCTGGCCTTGGCCTCCGAAAGTGCTGGGATTACAGGCGTGAGCCATCACACCTGGCCTAATTTTTGTATCTTTATTAGAGATGGGGTTTCACTGTGTTGGCCAGGCTGGTCTTGAACTTCTGAACTCAGGTGATCTACTGGCCTTGTCCTCCCAAAGTGCTGGGGTACAGGCATGAGCCACCATGCCCGGACAATTTACAGTTTTTAGTGCACCAATTTTATTTTTTATTTTTAGACACAGGGGCTCACTCTGTTACCCAGGCTGGAGTGCAGTGATGCGATCACAGCTCACTGCAGTCTTCACATCCCGGGCTCAAGCAATCCTCTTGCCTTAGCCTCCAGGGTAGCTGGGACTACAGATGTGTGCCATTATGCCTGACTAATTTTTTTCCTATTTTTTGTAGAGATGGGGTCTTACTATGTTGCCCAGGCTGGTCCTGAATTCTTGGGCTCAAGTGAACCTCCTGCCTTGACCTCCCAAAGTGCTGGGATTATAGGCCTCAGCCACTGTGCCCAGCTGAGTGCAATGAATTTTTTA
The DNA here is from genome assembly GCF_001604975.1 of Cebus imitator. NCBI lineage: Eukaryota > Metazoa > Chordata > Mammalia > Primates > Cebidae > Cebus > Cebus imitator. The sequence goes on along the minus strand of NW_016107441.1, from coordinate 57,704 downwards.
AAATTTAATAAATAAATATCTTATAATCTAGTTTGAGACCAAAAATATGTAGCAAACAGTTGGGCATGGTGGCCTGTGCCTTAATCCCAGCTACTTGGGGGGCTGGGGTGGAAGGACTGCTTGAGGCCAGGAGTTTTAGCCACAGTGAGCTATGATTGGGCCACCACAGTCCAGCCTGGGCAACACAGCAAGACCCTGTCTCTAATGAAAATATCATCAGGAAGTGGACAGAGTATGTATGTGTGTGTGACATCCGGGAAAGTGCTGAGTACATTATTTGATGGCAACAGCAGCTGAAAGGAAGTGCAGGGTGGAGGAAGGAAGCAGCTATCAGATGTGAGTGGGAGGTCACAGGAACCTGCTGTGTCCCACTGCACCCGCCCTGGGAAAGCTGTTATATGTCCATCAGCAGAAGAACATCTCGATCCCGCCTCACTGCAACCTCTGCCTCCAAGGTTATGGTGGGTGCGCCTGCTCTCATGGAGGTCCTGGTGTGCTGGGACCTTACGGAGTCCTCAGTGCAGTCATCTGTAACTGAGGGAGGGTCCAGCAGCTATAGCCAGAGGAACTACCTGGTAAGAAAGGGACACTTCCTAGGACCTGACGTGGTTCTGGGCTCTTGGTTCTGTAATCAAGTCCCCGGACATTGCGTGACATCAGTGTTAGAAGGTCCAGGATGGCTGGGTGTGGTGGCTCATGCCTGTAATCCCAGCATTTTGGGAGGCCAAAGCAAGAGGATCACTTGAGGTCTTGAGTTCAAGACCAGCCTAGCCAACATGGTGAAACCCCATCTCTACTAAAAATACAAAAATTGTCGGGCACAGTGGCTCACACCTGTAATCCCAGCTCTTAAGGGAGGCAGAGGCAGGAGGATAGCTTGAGAGCCCAGGAGCTTGAGACCTGCCTGGGCAATATAGCAAGACCTGGTTCTCCATAAAAAGGAAAAAAAAAAAAAAATGACAACCCCTCCCCGCAAATTAGCTGGGCATGGTAGCACACTCCTGTAATACCAGCTACTTGGGAGGCTGAGACAGGAAAATTGCTTCACCTGGGAGGCAAAGTTTGCAGTGAGCCGAGATCATGCCACTGCCCTCCAGCCTGGGCGACACAGTGAGATTCTGTCTCAAGAAAAAAAAAATGAAAGAAAAAGAAGGTCCAGGATCCTTCCTTAGGAAACAAGCCCCTTCCTGATGTAGGCCTACCAATCTCCATGCCACCCCCCACACTTTTAGCCTGGAATGACCACAGCATCTGCAGCTGTCTCAGAGCCTTCCTGCTCTCCTCCTGCTTAGCTCCTCATTCCTCCAGCCCCAACTCCGGCACCACCCATGCAGAGATCCCTTCACCCACGTAGGGAAGGGATCACCCTTCACCCTCACCCTCTTCTACGGTGTGTCCCACAGCCTTGCTTCCGTCTAGAAACAGCACACTTACTCCACTCTGGCCATCTGTGCCTCCTCCAGATTGAAGAAGGCACAAGAAGCATCTTTGTATCCTCAGCACCCAGCCAGGGCTTCTTGACCTTCAGGTGGCAACCAGCAAACGACAGTGGGCCAGCAGTTGGGTGGAAGAATGCAGGATGCAGTGAGTGAGTGAGTGGCTGAGTGAATGAATGAATGCAGGATGCAGCGAGTGAGTGGGTGAGTGAATGAATGAATGCAGGATGCAGCGAGTGAGTGGGTGAGTGAATGAATGA
>NW_016107441.1:39285-55928 GCF_001604975.1 Cebus imitator | reverse complement strand
TGAGTGGGTGAGTGAATGAATGAATGCAGGATGCAGTGAGTGAGTGAGTGGGTGAGTGAATGAATGAATGCAGGATGCAGCGAGTGAGTGGGTGAATGAATGAATGCAGAATGCGGTGAGTGAGTGGGTGGGTGAATGAATGATGCAGGATGCAGTCAGTGAGTTAATGCAGGATGCAGTGAGTTGGTGGATGAATGAATGCAGGATGCAGTGAGTGAGTGGGTGGGTGAGTGAATGAAAACAGGATATAGTGAGTAAGTGGGTGGGTGGATGAATGAATGAATACAGGATGCAGTGAATGGGTGAGTGGATGTGTGAATGAATGAATGAAGGCAGGATGCAATGCGCGGGTGAGCGAATGAGTGGGTGTGTGGATAAATGAGGAAGCGCACGTCATAGAAACCCAGTGTGATCAGTGAATGAGGGAACGAGGGCGTGACTGGGCAAGGGGAGATGGGAGTAAACGAGGGTGCGGCGGGTGCCGCTTTGCGCCTAAGGCGGTGCACTGGCGAGCTCGGAGGTCCTGCAGCGGAAGGAACCCGCGTAGCCTGCGGGCTCTTTGTCCACGTGGACGGGGAGGAGCCTGTGGGCGGGACTGGAGGGTTGTGGGAGGGGCGAGGCCCGGTGGCGGGCCCAGCAGGGGCGGGCTGTGGGCGTGGCGCGCCGGGGAGGCGGTGAGACCAGGCCGGGTGTGGGCGGGGCGAGGGCGCGGCGCGGCCTGGTGGCGAGGGAGGAAGTCACGTGGGCGCGCGGGCTCACATGACTGGCCGCGAGATGGACCCGCTTCCCGCGACGGCAGTCGGGGCGGCAGCTGAGTTGGAGGCTGACAAGGAGGCGGATCCCCAGGCGGCAGGTAGGTCGCGGGGCTGCGGCAGCCCCCACTTGCTTTGGTCTCGCGGCCCGAACACCCTTGGCGGGAGAGGCTCAGCCGCAGTGCGCGGTCCCAGACTCGTTTCCTGCCCCCGCGCCCGGCGTTCGGCCCCGCGCCTCAGTCCCTCGGGGATCTCCCTGCCTTTCCGCGTGCCTGTCCTTTGGGGGTCCCCCTGCTCTTCTGCGCCCTTGTCCGTTGGGGGTACCCCTGCCCTCTCGCACCCCCGTCCCTCGGGGGTCCCCCTGCCTTCTCGCTTCCTCGTCCCTTGGGGGGATCCCTGTGGCCTCTCGCGCCTCCATCCCTATGGGTCCCTTGCCCTCCTGCGCCGGGAAAGCGCTGTCCAGGTTATAGCTGGCCGCGTTCCAAGGCGCCTTCCTGGGGGCTCTCAGAGGCGTCCTCGGCGACAGTTTCCTCCTCGCCCCTGTCCTGGTGCCCTGGTCTTCTGCCCTGCCCGGTCACGCTGAGCCATGGCCCTGGGGGCAGTTTTCCTGGACTTGGACGCCTTTCCCAACCACCTACCCTCTCCCAAGCTCTTGTCAGGTGTGTGGTCTTGGGCCAGTAATTTCACCTCTCGGGACCTCTGTTTTCTCATCTGTGAACCAAATCTATAGATGTGTAGCTGTTATTTCTGTTTTTTAGAGGATGGGGTCTTGCTGTGTTGCCCACACTGGAGTGCCTTGACAGGATCGTGGCTCATTGCAGCCTCAAACTCCTGGGCTCAAGTGATCCTCCCGTCTTAGCCTCCCAAAGTGCTGGGACTACAGGCACATGCAATCATGCCCACTAATTTTTTTTTATTTTTGTAGAGATGGGGTCTTGTGGCCGGTCGTGGTGGCTCACACCTGTAATCCAAGCACTTTGGAGGCCAAGGTGGGCGGATCACCTGAGGTCGGGAGTTCAAGACTAGCCTGACCAACATGGTGAAACCCCGTCTTAAAAAAAAAGAGATGAGGTCTTGCTATGTCTGGAGCTCCTGGCCTCAAGCGATCCTCATGCCTTGGACTTCCAAAGTGCTGGGAGTAAAGGCATGAGCCACCATGGTTCCTGGTCTGTATTTCTCTTTTTTTGAGATAGTTTCTCACTCTTGCCCAGACTGGAGTGCAATGGTGGGATCTCAGCTCACTGCAACCTCTACCTCCTGGGTTCAAGCGATTCTTGTGCCTCAGCCTCCCGAGTAGCTGGGATTACAGGCACCCACCATGACAGTTGGCTAATTTTTGTATTTTTAGTTGAGATGGAGTTTCACCATGTTGGCTAGACTGGCCTCGAACACCTGACCTCAGGTAATCTGCCCACCTTCCTGGATTACAGGAAGCTGTAATCCAGCTTCCCAGAGTGCTGGAATTACAGGCATGAGCCACCTTGCCCGGCCTCCTGTATTTCTCTTTAAGGCATTTGGGTTAATGAAGAGGATAACCATTAGAAGGAATACAGGAGGGTGCCCCTTATTTCTGGATATTTCTTCCTGTCATCCAAGCTGCCGGAGAATGTATACATATAGGTGGTGTTGGTGAGTTACGGTTTCTTCTTGGTTGGGGGGGGCGGGGCACAAGGTTGGGGAATCCCCTTGAGGGGAGGTCTGGCACTGTGTCACTGAGGAGGTGATGAGTGAAGTGAGTTCTGGAGGGTTGGTAGTTTCTTCACTGGGGAGAAGTGGCAGTGGGGAGTAGGAGAGGCATTGTTGCATTTGGTTGGGGTCCTCCATGTGAAGACCCTGTGTCTAGAAAGATCCTTCCAGAATTGATCTTCAATTATTTTTTCCTTTCACTTTTATCAGTGGAAGGGGAGGCTCACTGATTAGAACATCCTGTCCATGAGGTCACATGTTGGAGGCCAGCGTGGGCCCCAGGCCCAACCCCTTCTGAGGGGCTCACTTGGGAACGGTAGGCTGTGATTGGATTGGAATGCTGCTGCTACCTCAGTTTGTAAAGCAATTCAGCGTTGCTGGAGGGCCTGGTGGTTCAGGGTTCCTCTGCAGGTGTAGGGACTGTGTTTCCTTCAGGACTCATAGAGATAGACTCCGGAGGCTACCATAACGGTGTGATTTAGAGATTGTCTGAGCTCTGTACACCTTAGGAGCTGCGTGTCTGGGAGACTGCCCTCTCTGATGTGGCCTGGAATTCCTTTAGGTAGTTGGCTTTTCTTGGGGGCAGTGGTGATTTTATCAGGAGCGCTAATGGGATCCACAGACTAGTGGTGCTGGGACAAGGCATGCTTCACAATGCCCTTTCCTGGAACCAGGCGAGTCTGAAAGTGGAGAGACGGGACGTAGCCTGTCTTTCTGTGTGAAATGTGGTCATCATCCTGGCTGGGGGGAGAAGTGGTATATAGCAGACCTTTTTACATTGAGAGAGAAAACTAAAATCCAGGGCTAAGTAATTTGCCCAAAGTAGGCAGTGTCAAGGGAATGTGTGTTGGTGGGGACCCTGACTGGATGGGCTGGAGTCAGAAAACCTCAGCCTTGAGACCAAGCACTGTGGCTCACGCCTGCAATCACAGCACTTTGGGAGGCTGAGGGGGGAGAATTGCTTGAGCCCAGGAGCTTGAGACCAGCCTGGGCAGCATAGCGAAATCCCATCTCAAATTTTTTAAAAAAGAAAACAAAAACAAAAACAGCGAAGAAAAAAATTAAGTCTTTGAATTTTGCCTAGAGACTATGTATATGACTTACACTTTGACTATGGTTGGTTTGAAGGAGCAGTTGTACCTTATGGGTATGCGGTGAATTTCCTCTTCTCTAGGGTTTTGATCACACAGCCAGAGCCCACCAGTGCTATTCATGTGGGGACTGTGAAATCTCCTCCGTCTTTGGTGTTGCCAAAAAAAAAAAAAAAAAAAAAAAAAAAGGCTTGTTGTACTTTTCTGCATTAAGAGTCTCATTCTATTCTAATTCTTTGAAGCTTACACTGTGAATGCTCTCTAGGGCAGCTCCCTTCTTAAAAACTTAACTTTTGGCTGGGCGTAGTGTCTCACACCTGTAATCCAAGCACTTTGGAGGCCAAGGCGGGCGGATCACCTGAGGTCAGGAGTTTAAGACCACCCTGACCAACATGGTGAAACCCCGTCTAAAAAAAATAAAAATAAAAAGTAAAAAAAAACCCTTAACTTTCAGTAATGTCATACATGGACAAACGTATTTTCTTTGTGAAAGAATAGAACATTGTAGAATAAGTGAAAGTCCCACCCTAATTGCAGTCATCTCCTGTCGTACCTGAGAGGTAACCATTGTTTTCAGCTCAGGATGGATCCTTTCAGTTCTGTTTTCACATTTTATTTGTGTGTTTACTCAGAAAATATATACCTCCTTATGTATGTGTGTTCACATTTCCCTAGGGTAGTGTATTAATTTTCTAGTTTTTTCATTTATAAAATAAAGGAAAAGAAAACTAGAGAATTAGTTAAAAAGAAACAACTAGAAAATTAATTAAATTAAAAAATGAAATAAAAAGAAAAAAATTATAATTTATGATTATTTGAGACAGAATCTCACTCTGTCGCCCAGGCTGGACTGCAGTGGCATGATCACGGCTCACTGCAACCTCTGCCTCCCAGGTTCAAGTAATTCTCTTGCTTCAGCCTCCCGAGCAGCTGGGATTACAGGCATGTGCCGCCATGCCTGGCAAATGTTTATATTTTTGGTAGAGATGGGGTTTTGCCATGCTGGCTAGGCTGGTTCTTGAACTCCTGGCCTCAGGTGATCCACCCACCTCAGGCTCCTGAAGTGCCGGGATTACAGGCATGAGCCACGGTGTTCAGTGTAGTCTCTCTCTCTTTTTTGGGGGATAGGGGGGACAGAGTCTTACTCTGTTGCTCAGACTAGAATGTCGTGGCACCAGTCACAGCTCATTGCAACCTCAAACTCTTGGGCTCAAGTGATCCTCCCACCTCAGCCTCCTGAGTAGCTGGAGCTATAGGCATGCACCATCACACCTGGCTAATTTTTAAAAAATTTTTTGTAGAGATGAGTTGCAGTGAACCAGGCTGTGTTTGCCCAGGCTGGTTTCAGACTCCCAGCCTCTCAAGCAGCCTCCCACCTGGACCTCCCAAAGTGCTGGATTACAGGCATGAGGCACCGTGCCCGGTTGGATTTTATATTGACACTATTCCTATCAAAATACCTGATTAACTGGAGCATTCTGTCCTCTGTGCAGGAAAGGGGTTTATTTCAGGGCCTGTTCTCAGGTCATGAAGCTCGATGCTTGTGACATGAGTGAGAACAGCAGTGAGTGTGGTATGTGTGCTCAATCATCCAACTCGATTTCTTGGGACTGATTAATACGTGGATTGAAATATGTGCAGATGACCAGGGCATATTCTGGCTCTGCTGTATACAGTCCTGCAGGCCTACATGGACTCTTTAGAACAAGGGAGAGTCACGCCTCACTTATGTTTGTGTGGCTCATTCAGTGGCATTCCTTACATTCCATTTCATTCGGACACTCCGCGCTGTCTGTGCAGACCTGGGGATGACTCCTTGAGTGACATTGAGTCAGGTCCAGAGCTCTGTCACCCCCGCCCCCAGCCTTCCCCTCTTGCCTGGGCAGTTTCCATGCACCATGGGCTCCCACAGGCCCTCACCTACAGCTGCTAGCTCATGCCGGTATGTTCTGTGTGAATATGTTGGTCAAAATTCATTGCGCTGTCACTTAAGATTTATACTTTTTTTTTTTTTTTTTTTTTTTTTGAGACAGAGTCGTGCTCTGTGGCCCAGGCTGGAGTGCAATGGTGTGATCTCGGCTTACTGCAACCCCTGCCTCCTACGTTCTAGTGATTCCATTTATTTTTTGGAAATGAGTTTTGCTCTTGTTGTCCAGGCTGAAGTGCAGCGGCGTGATCTCAGCTGGTCTTGAACTCCTGACCTCATGATCCACCTGCGTTGGCCTCTTAAAGTACTGGTATTATAGACGTGAGCCACTGCACCCAACCAGTAGAGAAGTTTTTAATCCAGGGTAGAAAGTGTTCGTGAGCTGGAGAAGGAATATTCATGTTGAAAATTGAGGACATCTGCTGAGTCTCTTTCATTTGATTTCAGTGGGAAACTTGTAGTGTGACATGTCGTTCATTTTCCCCATCCTGATGAAGAAATAAAAGCAGCATTCACCAACGCCTGATTTCTATTTTGCGGGGCATGGATCAGGGCAAGTGACTGAATTCCTTCTCTCTGTTGCCCTGTAACAAGGGCTTTCAAACTGTTGTCCCTGACCAGTGGCAGCATTCTGGAACTTGTTAGAAATGCAGATTCCAGGCCGGGCATGGTGGCTCACCCCTATAGTCCCAGCACTTTGGGAGGCCGAGGTGAGTGGAGTTGGAGACCAGCCTGGGCAACGGAGTGATACCCCCATCTCAAAAAATAAAAATAAGGCCATCATGATGGCACACACCTATAATCCCAGCACTTTGGGAGGCTGAAGTGGGTGGACCACCTGAGGTCAGGAGATCGAGAACAGCCTGGCCAACATGGTATAACCCCATCTCTACTAAAAATACAAAAATTAGCGGGTGTGGTGGCAGGTGCCTGTCATCCCAGCTACTCAGGAGGCTGAGGAAGGAAAATCGCTTGAACCCGGGAGGTAGAGGTTGCAGTGAGCCAAGACTGCACCACTGAACTCCAGCCTAGGCAACAAGAGAAAACTTCCATCTAAAAAAAAAATAATAATAAATAAAAATAATTAAAAATAAAAATAAGCCAGTGAGATGGCTCATACCTGTAATCCCAGCACTTTAGGAGGCCAAGAAGAGCAGATCACTGGAGGCCAGGAGTTCGAGACCAACTTGGGCAACACAGTGAGACTTGGTCTCTAGTAAAAATACAGAAAAAGTCAGCCAGGTGTGGTAGTGTGTGCCTGTAATCCCAGCTACTCCAGAGCCTGAGGCATGAGAATAACTTGAAGCCGGGAGGTGAGGTGGAAGTTATAGTAAGCCGAGATCACACCACTGCACTCCAGCCTCAGCGACAGAGTCAGATTCTGTCTCAAAAAAGAAAAAGAAAAGAAAAAGAACAGTGCCCAGCACGTAATAGATGCTTAATAAACACCTCCAGGCTGGAGTGCAGTGGTGTGACCACAGCTAACTGTAGCCTCAAACTTGTGGGCTCAAGTGATCCTCCACCCTCAGCCTCCCAAGTATCTAGGACCACAGGTGCATGCCACCACACCCAGCTAATTTTTTATTTTGTACAGACGGGGTCACCCCATGTTGCCCAGGCTGGTCTCCAGCTCCTAAGCTTAATCGATCCACCCACCTCGGCCTCCCAAAGAGCTGGAATTACAGGTGTTAGCCACAGCACCAGGCCAAATTACCTAATTTTAAAGAAGCACAAAAAATTTTAATAATCACTTCTCTAAAGAAGATGCAGAAATGGCCAATAGGCACATGAAAAAAAGCTTGGCTGGGCACGGTGGCTCACTCCTGTAATCCTAGCACTTTGGAGGCTGAGGCGGGTGGATCACCCGAGGTCAGGAGTTTGAGACCAGCCTGGCCAAGATGGTGAAACCTCATCTCTACTAAAAATACCAAAAATAGCTTAGCATGGTGGTGAGAACCTGTAATCCCAGCTACTCAGGAGGCTGATGCAGGAGAATCGCTTGAACCCAGGAAGCAGAGTTTGCAGTGAGCCAAGACTTAACCAATGCACTCTAGCCTGGGTGACAGAGTGAGACTCCATCTAAAAAAAAAAAAAAAAAAAAAAAGAGGAAAGAAAAGATGCTCAATCACAGTGAGATGTCACCACTCCCATCACAATAGTTATAATCACACAGACAGGCAGTCACCAGTACTGGTGAGGATGTCGGGATCGTAGCCCTCATAGAGTGCTGGTGTCTGGAAGTCTACCGGACACTTCAGAGACCATCTCTTTATTCCTGAAAACACTGTAAGTAGGTACATTTGTGATCCCATTTTACAGATGCAAAAACTGGAGGCCCAGCTGGTGATGATATGCCCCAGGCCAAAGAGTCAGCAAGGTGGCTATGGGGACAGCACCCGTACCAGGCTACCCAATGATACCAGAGTCTGGGCTCCCTCCCTGGTGGCCTCATTCAGCACCCAAAACCCGTGAGCAGGAGCTGCAGCCACAGGTCTGTCTGTGACTGTCAACAGGTAGCTCACCGCTCTACACCTAGCATTCCTTCTCTAAAATAAGGCTAAGGCCAAGCGTGGCTCGCACCTGTCATCCCAGCACTTTGGGAGGCTGAGGCGGGAGGATCACCTGAGCCAGGAGTTGGAGACCAGCCTGGGCAACATGGCAAGACCCCATCTCTACAAAAAAATAAAATTAGTCAGACATGGTGGTGCACACCTGTGGTCCCAGCTACTCAAGAGGCTGAGGTGTGAGGATCACTTGAGCCCCAGGAGTTCAAGGCTACAGTGAGCTATGATTGTGCCACTGCTCTCCAGCCTGGGTGACAGAGTAAGATCTAGTCTCATAAAATAAAATGTAAAAATAAAATAAAATAATAGACAAAACCATCCACCTCACTGTTTGGCTGCAAGAATTCAAAATAGAAAATATAGGCCAAGTGCAGCGGCTCACGCCTGTTATCCCAGCACTTTGAGAGACTGAGGCAGGTGGATCACTTGAGATCAGGACTTGGAGACCAGTCTGGCCAACACGGTGAAACCCCATCTCTATAAATACAAAAATTAGCGGGGCATGGTGGCACACACCTGTAATCCCAGCTGCTTGGGAGGCTGAGGCACGAGAATTGTTTGAACCCAGGAAGCGGAGGCTACAGTGAGCTGAGATAGTGTCATTGCATTCCAGCCTGGGCAACAGACAGATATTCCATCTAAAAAAAAAAAAAGCCGGGTACAGTAGCTCACACCTGTAATCTCATGTAATCTCAGCACTTTGGGAGGCTGAGGCAGGCGGATCCTCTGAGGTCAGGAGTTCGAGATAGCCTGGCCAACATGGCGAAACCCCATCTCTACTAAAAATACAAAAATTAGCGGGGCATGGTGGCACACACCTGTAATCCCAGCTGCTTGGGAGGCTGAGGCACGAGAATTGTTTGAACCTGGGAGGCAGAGGCTACAGTGAGCTGAGATCGTAGCTGGGACTACAGGAGCACGCTGCCACGACTGGTTAATTTTTGTTTTGTATTTTAGTTTCATCATGTTGTCCAGGCTGGTCTCGAACTCCTGAGCTCAGGCAATCCACCTGACTTGACCTCCCAACATTTTGTGTTATTTTGTGAGTTTTTTTTTTTTTTTTTTTTTTTTTGAGACAAACTTTCACTCTTGTTGCCCAGGCTGGAGTGCAATGGCATGATCTCAGCTCACCGCAACTTCCGCCTCCAGGGTTCGAGTGATTCTCCTGTCTCAGCCTCCCGAGTAGCTGAGATTACAGGCATGCGCCACCATGCCCTGCTAATTTTTGTATTTTTAGTAGAGATGGGGTTTTGCTATGCCAGCCAGGCTGGTCTCAAACTCCTGACCTTAGGTGATCTGCCTGCCTCGGCCTCCGAAGGTGCTGGGATTATAGGCATGAGCCACCACACCCAGCCTGAAACATTTTTTTTAACTGAAATTTTATCACATTAGCACTTTCGAAGCACAAATTTATAGTCCTTAATGCATTATTATACAGACGTTAGGTAGAAAATTATAGAAACTATTTAGCAGGGTAGAAAAATGTCAAGTGAAAAGAATTAACTATAAAGATGCATATTCACTATGATGAGAACTACGTAAAAAGCGATAAACAGGAAATAAGGAAATATACTAAAATGCAACAGCTGTGTTAAAGGGGTGGCACTACAGGGGATTTGTCTAAAAATGTTTGCACTTGTGGTTATATCACTTGTATAACAAAATTTTCTGAAAGCGCCAGTTCACGCAATAGCCTGTTACTGGGTCTGATTACAGATCACTCATCAGGCTCCTAGTGGACACCAGCACAAATCAGGTTTTGGAAGATTTCTGGAAAATAACGTAATTGGGCTTCTTGAGAGGTATTACCTAACTTGACTTTCTTTGGCTCCTAGGGCACCTACGGGGGTTAATCAAACTCTGTGTAATTTCACTTTAAATTTGCATAACATACAAACTTCAAAATGCTTACAGGGAACGAAAAAGACCCCCATTAAACCCCTGCAGCAGCAGCACACAGCAGAAACGGCAAGTGCATCTGACAACCCAGTTAACAGAAAACAGCATGAAGGGTGAACCAGATTCTCCCCGGGCTGAACAAACGCCCCACCTCAGTCCTCCCAAAGGGGACCCGACCTGATACTTTAATGCCAATATTTTCCCAAAAACACTTCTCACAAAGCACTTCTGCCCCTTAAGTCCTGTTATGTGATTTTTTTTGGTGATTCCATAGTAGAAATATGCAGAACGTGAGGGCACTCCAGCTTCTCAGAAGGTGGCAGTGGGCCTGGCACAGCGGCTCATGCCTGTAATACCAACACTTTGGGAGGCCAAGATGGGTGGATCCCTGAGGTCCCAAGTTCAAGACCATCCTGGCCAACATGGTGAAACCCCATCTCTACTAAAAATACAAAAATTAGCCAGGTGTGGTGGTGGACACCTGTAATCCCAGCTACTTGGGGGGCCGAGGCAGAATTGCTTAAACCCAGGAGGCAGAGGTTGTAGTGAGCTGAGATGGTGCCACTGTACTCCAGCCTGGAAACAGAGTGAGATTCCGTCTCAAAAAAAAAAAAAAAAAAAGAAGGTGACAATGCTTGTGACGACCAACAGCCAGGCTCTCCACTGCTCTCAGGGTCTGGGCCTCCTCCCTGCAGCCTCCAAGCTTCTAATCACTACATGGCTCCTCTCAGACTCAGCAGGTCCTGAGAAGCCGCCCACTTCCAGCCAGCAGCATGATCATTCCAGATCTCTTCTCATCACCCCAGCAAACAAGACAGGCACACATCTCTTTTTGTAATGTGTTTTTCTCAGGAAAGACAAAATAATAGCAAAACAGAATTCCCCTACGCGGAACACATCACTTTCTTGCTAACCACAAATTCTGGCAAACTCTGTTCTACATAACAGTGATTCAGTTAGTTCCTCTTTCTTCAAATTGCCACATTTTACCTTGCAAATTGTGTATGCGTGCATGTGCGTGTGTGCATGTGAGTGAGAGAGAGAGAGAGAGAGGGGATGAGTTTAAAGACCAGTAATAAAACATATTTGCAGTGTGGTCAAACTGCAATGTGATAATCTCTTATAAAAATTTTTAAAAATGTAATTCTATTCAAATATTTGAGACTCTCCTACACAGCAGATAGTATTCTAGATACTGTGGTTAAAGAAAAATAGGCTCTGGTTTCTGGAGAGAGCCAGAATCGAAAAAAGAAACAAAGCTATATAAATAAGAAAAATAAACTTGTAAGAAATGAAGTAAGTTTGTTCATCAGGAGGTTACTACCAAAATATATGTCATGGACAGCTGTGGTGGCTCACACCTGTAATCCCAGGACTTTGGGAGGCCGAGGTAGGCATATCACCTGAGGTCAGGAGTTCGAGACCAGCCTGGTCAACATGGTGAAACCCCAACTGTACTAAAAATACAAAAATTAGCTGGGCATGGTGGCACACACCTGTAATTCCAGCTACTGGGAGGCTGAGGCAGGAGTCACTTGAACTCGGGAGGCAGAGGTTGCATTGAGACTAGATTGCGCCACTGCACTCCAGTCTGGCAACAGAGCAAGACTCCATCTCAAAAAAATAAAAATATTTTTTATTTTTTTGTGTCATGGAAGGGAGCAAAATGGGGCAGAAGGTTTTGCCTCTACTGTATAAACAATACTGTGAGGTATAATTCAGTCACCATAAAATGCACAAATCTTTTTTTTTCTTTTTGTTTTTTTTGAGACAGAGTCTTGCTCTGTCGCCCAGTCTGGACTGCAGTAGCATGATCTCGGCTCACTACAACCTCCACCTCCTGGGTTCATGCAATTCTTCCACCTCAGCCTCCTGAGTAGCTGGTATTAGAGGCACCCACCAGCATGCCCAGCTAATTGTTGTATCTTTGTAGAGATGGGGTTTCACCATGTTGGCCAGGCTGGTCTTGAACTCCTGACCTCAGGTGATCCACCCACCTTGGCCTCCCAAAGTGCTGGGATTACACGTGTGAGCCACTGGGCCCAGCCATAAATTTTTTTTTTAATAGGGATGGGGTCTCCCTCTATTGCCCAGGCTGCCCTCAAACTCCTGGCCTCAAGTGATCCTCCTGCCTTGACCTCCCAAAGTGTTAGGATTACAGGCATAAACCACCACACCCTGCTCAAAATGTACAAATAGGCTGGGTGGGGTGGCTCACACCTGTAATCCCAGCACTTTGGGAGGCCAAGGCAGGCAGATCACATGAGGTCAGGAGTTTGAGACCATCCTTCCTGGCCAACATGGAGGAACTTCATCTCTACTAAAAATATAAAAATTAGCCAGGTGTGGTGGCACAAGCCTGTAATCCCAGCACTTTGGGAGGCTGAGGCAGGCGAATCACCTAAGGTTGGGAGTTAGAGAACAGCCTGACCAACATGGAGAAATCCTGTCTCTACCAAAAATACAAAATTAGTCAGGCATGGTGGTACGTGCCTGTAATCCTAGCTACTCGGGTAGCTTAGGCAGGAAAATTCCTTGAACCCGGGAGGTGGAGGTTGTAGTGAGCTGAGATCATGCCAGTGCACTCCAACCTGGGAGACAGAGCAAGACTCTGTCTCCAAAAAAAAACACGTCACTACTTACAGTTTCTGAATCAGCTAATAAATAAATAAAAACTTCTCTAACCTACTGTTATTCTGAAATTAACAAACTGTTCTCAGGAAGTGGAAGCAGAAGTTTCCTGATCGATTGTAGCCATGGGGTTAGAAATGAGAGTTCAGCAGCTCTGTGGCCAGGGAACAGCAGGATCACCCTCAAGTGTGGGGAAATAGAGATGCTTCTGTTACAGGGAACACACTTCACCCACCATCCTCTCATGCCAAACGTGCCTCCCCTAACTGCTGTGCCAACTACCATATGTCGCATACTGTTTCTTTTTTTTTTTTTAATTTGAGACAGGGTCTTTCTCTGTCTCCTAGGCTGAAATGCAGTGGCATGATTACCACTCACTGCACCTAGAACCTCCTGGGCTCAAGCAATCCTCCCACCTCAGCCTCCCAAGTAGCTGGGACTACAAGCACACATCACCACGCCCAGCTAATTTTTGTATTTTTCATAGACACAGGGTCTCACTATGTTACCCAGGCTGGCCTCCACCTCCTGAACTCAAGTAATCCTCCCTCCTCAACCTACCAAAGTGCTGGGATTACAGGCATGAGCCATAGCACCCAGTCTAGGTTGTATACTTTAAAAAGTAACTTTTTTCTTTTTTTTCTTTCTTTTTTGAGAGGGAGTCTTGCTCTGTCTCCCAGGCTGGAGTGCAGTGGCATGATCTCGGCTCTCTGTAACCTCCAAGTCCTGGGTTCAAGCGATTCTACTGCCTGAGCCTCTGGAGTAGCTGGGATTACAGAAGCATGCCACCATGCCTGGCTAACTCTTGTATTTTTGGTAGAGATGGGGTTTCACCATGTTGGTCAGACTGGTCTTGAGCTCCTGAACTGAGGTGATCCACCTGCCTCAGCCTCCCAAAGTGCTGAGATTTCAGGCAGGAGCCACAGCACCCAGCCTAGGTCATTTACTTTAAACAGAAACTTTTGATAGCCTCAATTTCATTAACCTTAAGGTTTATTTTTAATATCTTAATATAATGTAACATTAAAATATTTTGAAATAAAGCCACTCCATCCCTACAACCTGTATACATCTTTATTCATGTTTGCATATTACTTTCCATGTGCGTAAAGTTGTAACATGCCATATAGACTATTTTATTTAAATTTTTTAAAGATTTTATGTTTTTGAAAAATTAATTTTTCATAGAGATAGGGTCTCACTATGTTGTTGCCCAGGCTGGTCTCGAACTCCTGGGCTCAAGCAATCCAGGCTGAACAATAGAGCAAGACTGTCTCAAAAGAAAAGAAAAGAAAAAAGATTAATGAAAAAAATATTAAAAGTATTATTGTCTAGATGGGGTGGCTCACCCCTGTAATCCCAGCACTTTGGGAAGCTGAGGCGGGCAGATCCATTGAGTCAGGAATTTGACACGAGCCTGCCCAACATGGAGAAACACCATTTCTACTAAAAATATAAAATTAGCTAGGTGTGGTGGCGCATGCCTGTAATCCCAGCTACTCGGGAGGCTGAGAAAGGAGAATTGTTTGAACCCGGGAGGCGGAGGTTGTGGTAAGCTGAGATCGTGCCATTGCACTCTAGCCTAGGCAACAAGAGCGATACTCCATCTTAAAGAAAAAAAAAAATATATGTGTGTGTGTGTGTGTGTATAAATTACCTGAGCATGGTGGCACGCACTTGTAGTCCCAGCTACTTGGGAGGCTGAGGCAGGAGAATCACTTGAACCCAGAAGGTGGAGGTTGCAGTGAGCTGAGAAAGTGCCACTGTACACCAGCCTGGGCGACAGAGTGAGACTGTGTCTCAAAAACAAAGACAAACAAACAAAACTTTATATAGAGGCTGGGTGCAGTGGCTTATGCCTGTAATCTCAATACCTTAGGATTGCAGTAAGCCAGGATCGCACCATTGCACTCCTGCTTGATCGAGCAGGAAAAAAAAAAAAAAAAGAACTATGCTTCATGCTTCGTGGTGTTCTGAGAGAAACTTTTCAACTTGGCTGCATTCCTCAGCATGGCTGTATAGCTCACTGTGCTACTGAATACAATGGTGGTGGTGTCATGTGTTCTGCACCATCCGTGGAGCCTACAATTCAAAATTCAGTTACTGGCCGGGTAGAATGGATCATGTCTGTAATCCCAGCACTTTGGGAGGCCGAAGGGGGCAGATCACCTGAAATCAGGAGTTTAAGACCAGCCTGGCCAACGTGGCAAAACACCATCTCTACTAAAAATATAAAAATCAGCCAGATATGGTGGCGCATGCCTATAATCCCAGCTACTCGGGAGACTGAGGAAGGAGAATCACTTGAATCTGGGAGGTGGAGGTTGCTGTGAGCCGAGATCCCACCACCGGACTCCAGCCTGGGCGACAGAGCAAGACTGTCTCCAAAAACAAAAAAAAGAAACACCAAAGAACAAAATTCAGATATTGTCTTTGCAGAAAATCTTAGTGGACATTTTTATGGTATACAAAGGTAAATTTCTGTTGTGGATATATTAAATTTACAGTAAAAATCACACACACACACACACACTCTCTCTCTCTCTCTCTCTCTCTCTCTCTCCAGACACACGTCATTCCCCTCCTCTCCCTTTCCCTACTCGTGCTGTTCGGGAGCTGACGGGCATTGTTTCCAGGCAGGTCTTTGCTCTTCTCTACTGTTCAGCTCGGTGACTTTTCTACATAAGCACACCAGTGCCACAGCACCCAGATAAGCAACAGCAGACTTAGTGCCAACACCCGCTCAGGCCTCATCAGTCACTACTTCTCACAGTTCAGGAGTTTTCTGGGGATCTGCCTGTTTTGGAGTTTTTGTTTTAGAGACAGGGTCTCACTCTGTCACCCAGGCGGGAGTGAAGTGGTGCAATCGCAGCTCACTGCAGCCTTGACCTCCCAGACTCAAGCAATCCTCCCACCTCAGCCTCCTGAGTAAGTATCTGGGACCACAGGCACATGCCACCACACCCAGCTAATTTTTGTATTTTATGTAGAGATCAAGTTTCCTAATGTGGCCCAGGCTGGTCTCCAGCTCCCAAACTCAAGCAATCCTCCTTCCTCAGCCTCCAAAATAGCTGGGATTACGGGCATGAGCCCCTGTGCCCAGCCTGTTTTTATATTATATAACCTCAGTGTACAGTCAGTTCCTTAGCTCCTCGCGTCTTTCCCTCGGCATCGGGCTGTGAGACCTACCGGTGCTGGGCATGGGGCTGTGGGGCACTGGCTGCCCCTGCTGTGCATGCCGCTGCGTGACTGTGTCCTCATCGCCTCCTCCTTTCTCTACTGCGGGGCCCCTGGGAGGGTTCCAGCACCTCCCTGTTCCACACGGCACTGTACGAACATTCCAGCATGTGTCTCCTGGTGGCCATATGTGCGCCTTTCTGTTGGCTCCATAACATATCTAAAAGTGAAATTGCTGGATCACGGGATCTGCATATGTTCGGCTTGGTAAATATTTCAGTTTTCCAAAGTGACTGAGCCAATTCACACTCCCACCAGCAAGAGCTCCAGCTGCCTCGCATGCGGGCCAACATTCAGCATTTTCCACCCTGTTTTCCATCATTCTGGGAGGCCTGTGCCTCTGTTAACATAGTTGCGATCAATTAATTCACTGTTCCATCTAGACACCTTTCCCTTTACGTTATAACCACTGTTCTATATTCCCAGTCCTCAGGAAGCAAAAATTTTGGTTCTTTTCTTTTTTTAATGCTTCGAGGATACATTCACTAGCTTGCCACAGCAGTACCACAGACACTCTGTGAACATACTTTTGAAAAAGTCTTACTTGATGTTTTTCTGTTAGTAATGCAGTATTTTAATTAAGAAAAATAAGGAAGAAGACCAGGTGCAATAGGTAGCACCTGTAATCCCAGCACTTTGGGAGGCTGAGTTGGGTGGATCACTTGAGGTCAGGAGTTCGAGACCCAGCCTGTTCAACATGGGGAAACCCCGTCTCTACTAAATATACACAAATTAGCCAGACATATTGGCACACGCCTGTCATCCCAGCTATTTGGGAGGCTGAGGCAAGAGAATCACCTGAACCTGAGAGGCGGAGGTTGCAGTGAGCCGAGATCGTACCATTGCACTCCAGCCT
>NW_016107441.1:34527-37287 GCF_001604975.1 Cebus imitator | reverse complement strand
AATCATGGCTCACACTGCAGCCTCGACCTCCCAGGCTCAGGTGATCCTCTCACCTCAGCCTCCCGAGTAGCTGGGACTATAAATTTAGCCAGTGAGCCACCATGCCTGGCTAATTTTGCATTTTTTGTAGAGGTGGGGTTTTGCCGTCTTTCCCAGGGTGGTCTCCAACCCCTGAGCTCAAGCGATCCTCTAGCCTCAGCCTCCCAGATTTCTAGGATTACAGGCATAAACCATGGCGCCTGACCACCATGATTTTTTTGAAGAAAAGGATGTACCCCCAGTGCTGACTTTGTAGTGTGAAAGAATGAGTGTGTCTGGCTCAGGATGGGACTTGCTGGGCCAGAGTCCACATGCTGAGCTAACACACAGCAGAGGGAGGCTCCCCTTTTCTATTTTATTTATTTATTTATTTATTTGAGATGGAGTCTTGCTCTGTCGCCCAGGCTGGAGTACAGTGGCACAATCTCGGCTCACTGCAACTTCCGCCTCCCGGGTCCAAGCAATTCTCCTGCCTCAGCCTCCCTAGTAGCTGGACTAACAGGTGTGTGCCACCACGCCCGGCTAATTTTTTGTATTTTTAGTAGAGACGGGGTTTCACTTTGTTAGCCAGGATGGTTTCAATCTTGTGGCCTCATGATCTGCCAGCCTTGGCCTCCCAAAGTGCTGGGATTACGGGTGTGAGCCACCGTGACTGGCCTCTACTTTTCAATTTATTTTATTTCTTGTAGAGGTAGGGTCTCACCATATTGCCCAGGCTGGTGTGAACTCCACGGCTCAAGTGATCCTCCCTCCTCGGCCTCCCAAAGTCCCAGGATTACAGGGGCATGCCGCTGTGCCCGGCCAAGGTTCACCTTTTGAGCAGCTGTTGTCATTGGTCATTCCCCCTTTCTCCTGCAGACCTGCCAACACCCCAGGCCGTGGAGCCCCAGGCCATTGTGCAGCGGGCCCCAGCCCCCAGTCGAATGCAGATGCCGCAGGGGAACCCGCTGCTGCTTTCCCACAGCCTGCAGGAGCTGCTGGCCAGGGACACTGTGCAGGTGGAGCTCATTCCGGAGAAGAAGGGCCTCTTCCTGAAGCATGTGGAATATGAGGTTTCCAGCCAGGTAACTGGCAAATCATGCGTGTGCCAGGGGAGGAGGGGACGAAAGGGTCACATCTCAAAACCTCCAGGCAGGGGCGGTGCCACAGAAGAAGGCTGAAGGGTGAGTCTGTGCGCCTGGCTTACAGGCGAGATCCAGAACTTGCAGCAGAGTCAGGCTGCGGAGCAGACTTTTCCACGCATCTGCTCCCTGCACCTCGCTCTGGCCCAGCCACATCCCCACCTGGCCCAGTTCGTCCTCCCCACCACTCTGCTCTGGAGTCCTGTTTCTTAGGAATCTCCTGCGGATGGTCTGCAGAGCACAAAGCAGGATCCACACTAGCTTAGCTTTGTAATACTGGGGAACCCCTGAGGATTTGAATGTCAGCCCCATCCAATACGGACCCCAAACAGTGAATCAAATTTGTGTAGCGGGATCAATATGTGTCACTCTAATCCCCTTTAATAACATGGCCCTCCTCTTGCTGGGTACTCCCATATTGGGCAAATCAGACGCAGACACTGAATGCCTGATGCCTGTCTGGCGTCAGAATCGTGGCTCTCTCTGTCCTTTGCTTATTATCTCAGTTCCATTAGGACAGATTGTGGTAAGAGTTTTCATTGTTCGTCCTGGGCATTGAGTAACTGATGAGGCAACACTGTCCTTGGGAGCTGCGGAGTCAGCAGGGATTGGGGGATTCGCACAGAGCAGAGCCCACTCCCGTGTGGGAGAGGGTGGCCCCAGCCCAGCTCCAGCCGGACAGCACTACCAGGGGTTTGTTTGAAAAGCGTCATGAGCAAATGGTCCTGGGTAAAAGGTGTGTCTTTTTGTTTGTTTGTGTTTATTTTTATTTATTTATTTTTTGAGACAGTGTCTCACTCTGTTGCCCAGGCTGGAGTACAGTGGTACAATCTCGGCTCACTGCAACCTCCACCTCCGGGTTCAAGCAGTTCTTCTGCTTCAGCTTCCCATGTAGCTGGGATTACAGGCATGTGCAACCATGCCTGGCTAATTTTTGTAATTTTAGTAGAGATGGGGTTTGACCATATTGGTCAGGCTGGTCTTGAACTCCTGACCTTGTCATCTGTCTACTTCGGTCTCCCAAAGTCCTGGAAGTATAGGCAAGAGGCACTGTGCCCAGCTGTTTGTTTTTAAACAGACAGAGTCTTGCTCTGTTGCTCAGCCTGGAGTGCTGTAGCACAATCATAGCTCACTGTAGCCTCAACCTCCTGGGCTCAGACAATCCTCCCACCTCAGTCTCCTAAGTAGCTGGAACCACAGGTATATGCCACCACACCCAGTGAATTTTTATATTTTTTGTAGAGATGGGATCTTGTTATGTTGTCCAGGCTGGTCTTGAATTCCTGGGCTCAGGCAGTCCTCCCACCTTGGCTTCCCAAAGTGCTGGGATTACAGGAAATAGCCACCATGTCCAAACTTGCTTTTTTTTTTTTTTAATTACAAACAGAGGCTTGCTATGTTGTCTTAGCTGGTCTCGAGCTCCTGGCTCAAGCATTCCTCTCACATTGGCCTGCCAAAGTGCTGGGCTCACAAGCATGAGCCTCCGTACCTGGCCTTAAGGACGAGCGAGCAGGTCTCCCTTCCCTGCCATCTGCTCTGCTCTGCCTCATTGTGTTTGAGAGCCTGTGGCCACACGTTTCCAATGGTTGTCTGCTGCTAG
>NW_016107441.1:31213-33937 GCF_001604975.1 Cebus imitator | reverse complement strand
TGAAGAATGTGTTATTCTTATCCAGCCTCTGTCACCCCCAGGCTGGAGTGCAGTGGTGCCATCTCAGCTCACTGCAACATCTTTCTCCTGGTTCCAGCGACTCTTGTGCCTCAGTCTCCCAAGTAGCTGGAATTACAGGCATGCACCACCAAGCCTGGCTAATTTTTTATTTTTTATTTTTATTAGAGATAGGGTTTCACCATGTTGGCCAGGCTGGTCTCGAACTCCTGACCTCAGGTGATCCGCCCACCTTGGCCTCCCAAAGTGCTGGGATTACAGGCGCGAGCCACTGCGCCCAGCCTAAGAGCTATACAAAATTTAAAAGTGACATTGCCATAGATGAAGGCATTACAGGGTTCCTCCTTTAGTAGATGCCTGGTGAGGGAAGATGCGCTCGGTGCTGTTGTTTTCCAGGTTGAGGGAAGTGATGAAGCGGCACAGTTTCCACTGTCGGATATAAGCACCAAGCCCTTCTCTTGCAGCTCTTCAAGTCCTCCGTGTACAGACGGTACAACGACTTCGTGGTCTTCCAGGAGATGCTCCTGCACAAGTTCCCCTACCGGATGGTGCCTGCCCTGCCACCCAAGAGGATGCTGGGAGGTAAAGCTAGGCGTGCTGCCCATTGGGGGCGGGGGGAGCCAGCCCATCTCCTGGACCCAGTGGTCCTGGCTCGGGGATCTACCCCCTCTTTTACAGGGTAGGTGCAGAGCTGTGGGGAAGCTCAAGCCTTTTGCCATCTGGGGCAGAGCTATGGCTTGAGCCCAGCCTTGGTGTAGGCCGGGAGACTGGCACCTGGCACCCTGGGCCCACGGGAGCCTCTGGCTGGATGACTGACACGTGGGGAAGGCATTGCTGTGCAGTTGTGAAACAGAACCCCAGTTCCCCTCTCCAGAGCACAGTGAGGAGGGCTCCCCAGAGCTGCTGAGAGGGCTGCCAGGAACACTATGCGCTCACCTGGCTGGCATTGCTCTGTCTGCATCTGCAAAGCCATCGGAGCAGCCTGAGCCATGGGCACCAGGAGAGCGCTCGGTGACCTCACGGAAGAGAACAGACATTTTGCAAGCAGGAAGTCTAAGCTGCGTCTTGCAGGAGAGAAAAAACAGCACATGGCTGCCACACCTTTACCTCCCTTCCTGAAGATGGCCTTGGGCCAGTGGGAGATGGTAGCCGACCTTGGAACCCCCCCCCAGGGCCTGCGTCCCCCGGGGCTGCAGAGCAAAGGCATGGCGGCTGCCAGCTCCAATCTCACTGTTGGTCACTCCATCAGCCCTTTCCTCAAATTCTGAATAAAACATGCTGGGGAGGCGAGTGCTTAGAGCGGATCAGCTGGCTTTTTGCCATTCCCAACCCTTCCACAGTCACCGTGTCCTGGATGGGATGCAATGTGGGAGCTAACACAGTGGCCAGTTCCCTGCATCTGAAATCGTGCAATGGTGCATAAATGCTTCTGCCTCTCGTGGGTCACTGAGCAAGCAAGCAGCCCAGAGCCTGATGATGTGATTTTCTCCCTGCCCCATGTGAACATCACAGAGCAGATCATTCTTACCACGCTGAGGGGCACACGGGGTGCTCAGGGAAGCAGAGAACGGAGGATGTGACAGGGATGCGTGATGCTGGCCCAAACCTGGGCATCCGACTCCATGAACGCTGGCCGGTGTTCGGCGCCTGGAAACTACCCGCACGTACTGCGCCACTCGTGCTGGCGTTTATGAAAGTGCAGCCTAATCGGAAGGAGCCTGCCACTCTTAAGCCAGAAGGCGGGCCTCAGCAACTGTATTATTTGTTTTCTTTCTTTTATTCTGTTTTTTTAGAGACGGGGTTTTGCTGTCCTGGCCAGGCTGCTGTACAACTTTGTGACCTCAAGTGATCCACCCATGCTGGCCTCCCAAGATGTTCGGCTTACAGGAATGAGCCACCGCACCTGGCTGTATTTCTTAATAACTTAAAAATAGTATTTAAAGGCCTGGAGCCAGTGGCTCACACCTGTAATCCCAGCACTTTGGGAGGCTGAGACAGGCGGATCACCTGAGGTCAGGAGTTTGAGAACAGCCTGACCAACATGGCGAAACGCCGTCTCTACTAAAACTACAAAACAAAAATTAGCTGGGCGTGGTGGTGCATGCCTGTAATCCCAGCTACTTGGGAGGCTGAGGCAGAAGAATCGCTTGAACCTGGGAGGTGGAGGTTACAGTGAGCTGAGATCGTGTCACTATACTCCAGCCTGCCTGACGAGCGAGACTTCGTCTCAAAAAAGAAAACAAAAAGTATTTAAATACCATTTTTGTTTGTGTTCAGATCCAAATGTCCTGAATGCATCAATATATGCTTTTACTTTCTTTCCCTTTGGAGTGAAAATATTTAAGCTGAATGGAAGCAATTGGTAATTGGATCCATTGCAGAGTGAGCTATAAGCACAGTGAATAGAAACTCTCGGCCGGGCATGGTGGCTCATGCCTGTAATCTCAGCACTTTGGGAGGCCGAGGCAGGATTACCTGAGGTCAGGAGTTTGAGACTAGCCTGACCAACATTGTGAAACCCCATCTCTACTAAAAATACAAAGATTAACCGTGTGTGGTAGCATCTGCCTGTAATCCCAGCTACTCCAGACGCTGAGACAGGAGAATAGAGTGAACCTGGGAGGCAAAGGTTGTAGTGAGCTGAGATCGTGCTGCAGCACTCCAGCCTGGACAATAAGAGCGAAACTCTGTCTCAAAAAAAAAAAA
>NW_016107441.1:21072-31203 GCF_001604975.1 Cebus imitator | reverse complement strand
AAAAAAAAAAAAAAAAAAAAAAAAAAAAAAAAACGACCTCAAAAAGTCCAAGATGGTGCCAGCAAGAAAAAATTAGAATTAAAAAAAGAAAAGAAAACCTGTGTTGCCTTAGTGTTGGAGCCAGCAAAACCCATTTTTTCCCTGGAGAGAAGTGCCAGGAAGGGATTATGGAAGGTGTCTTTAATGGAGGTGATCAGAGTGACCACTCACTTGGTTCACAGGACTCTTGATGGAAAGGAGCAGATCTGTGGTTTTCCCTGGCAACTCCTGGACCCAAGTGTGTGTGGCTGGAGGCAGGGTTTGGGGGTGGGGCTCTTGCTCTGGGCAGCTTTTGCAGGTCCGTTTTCTGGGTAGCACTGGGGGCTCAGTCAGTGCCCTCCACTAGTCGCTGGTTGCTCCGCCGCCTCTAGGGAGAGCTTTGAGAACTCTCTGAGGGCGGAAGATGGGGGCTGGCACCCTGGACTCTGTCCAGTGACCCTGTGCACTCCTCCAGCTGACAGGGAGTTCATCGAGGCCAGGAGGAGAGCTCTGAAGCGCTTTGTCAATCTGGTGGCACGGCACCCCCTGTTCTCCGAGGATGTGGTTCTCAAGCTCTTCCTGTCCTTCAGCGGCTCGGTGAGTGTGTCCGCCCTGCGTGTGTCCCTGTCCCAGGAGCCCCTGAGCCTCCGGAGCTGCTCTTTCCTCTCTCAGGTTTGGTTTCTTATCCTCCTGGTCCCTTGCTTGGACGCCCAGCAGGAATGACATTGACAACACTTCTTTCCTGTCCAGATAACAGCCTGAATGTGATTTTCAGAGGTGTCCCTGGTGTTGACTTGGCAGGATTTTGTAAATCTACGTGGAGATCTTGGGTCTCTGAGGTCACTTTGAGGTTTTAGGCTGGATAGTTTGGAGGGTTTAGGGAGATGAGAGACTCCAGATAGGAAGAAATGTTCACTTAAAACGAGGCCCTGTCTGACTGTGGAGCACGGAGAAAGCACGCTGAGCCTCCTTGTCAGAGCCACAGACCTGCACCTGGGAATCAACTTCTTGTACATGTGCTCAGCCAGACATCCGAGTGGGGCTCCTTCCTCCCAGCGGCTGCTGCACAGCCTTAGTGAGTGTCAAGAAGCTATAGCACCAGGTGTGGTGACTTACACCTGTAATCCCAGCACTTTAGGAGGCTGAGGTGGGTAGATCACAAGGTCAGGAGTCCAAGACCAGCCTGGCCAAGATGGTGAAACCCTGTTTCTACTAAAAATAAAAAAATTAGCCAGGTGTGGCAGCGGGCACCTATAATCCCAGCTACTCGGGAGGCTGAGACAGAGAATTGCTGGAACTTGGGGGCAGAGGTTGCAGTGAGCTGAGATCATGCCATTGCACTCCAGCCTGGGTGACAGAGCGAAATTCCATTGAAAAAAAAAAAAGAAGAAGCTATAGCTCGGCTGGGCACACGGTGACCCATGCCTCTAATCCCAATGCTTTGAGAGGCTGAGGTGGGAAAGTCCCTTGGGCCCAGGTGTTTGAAACCAGGCTGAGCAACATAGGGAGACTTCTCTACTAAAACAAAACAGAACTGAGGCCAGACATGGTGGTGCACACCTTTAATCCCAGTCACTTGGGAGGCTGAGGCTTGAGAATCGCTTGAACCCAGGAGGTCGAGCTTGTAGTGAGCTGTGATTGTGCCACTGCACTCCAGCCTGGGTGACAGAGTGAGACCCGGTCTCAAAGGAAAACCCTGCAGCAAAGCTCCTGCTTCCTGAGGAGGAGGCAGCTGCTAGCCCTCCAAGGAAGTTGGTTTCTGTGCTGCCTCTCAGCCTGTGCCTAGAGGACCCTCTCCCTGTGTGGGGAGAGGCGGGGGCTACACTGGAATAGAGGTTTCCAGACTCTCTTCTATTTTAGGGAAACCCCTTCTTGAATGGGAACCTGAGGGCCTCTGCCCTCCTCCCTGCTGCAGGAAGACACCACCACTCCCAGGCTGACTTCACACAAGTCTTGGTTCCTTTTGTCTTCATTTCCCTCAAGGCAGAAGGGCTTTCGCCCTATAGGAGGGTGGCCTGTCCCTGGGATGCCCCTGGGGATACCTCGAGCAGGTAGTAGGATCTTTTGAGCCCTGGAGGTGGAAACGTTCCTTTGGAAGGAGATCTGGATTGTCAGAGAGGAATGTGGCAGGACCTGGGCAGGGCTGAGGCTCTCAGCAGAGGAGCCACGTGAGGAGGGGTGTGGTGGGTCACAGGTGGGCAACCCTCCTGTTCTAGGGGCAGGATGCTCCCTGTGGCCTTTGCATAGATAGCATTCTCTGTCACTTCCTGGCTTCAGTTTTCTTGCTTCCTTTCTGTTTTTAGAGATGGGGTCTCACTATGTTACCCCGGCTAGCAATCCTCCCACCTCTGGCTCTGAGTAGCTGGGACTACACACTTGACCTCAGGTGCTTTTTTTTTTTGTAAAATGAGAGTTGAGTCAGATGATGTTTAAGGCATCTCAAATTCTAGAGTTCCTGGATGCGTGAACAGCTGCACATTAGGGTTTCCCTTTGTATCTCCTGGGTGCCCCCTGATTTGAAGGCCTGTTCAGGTGAGAGGGCTCCAGTGCTGGGGGTTGGGCCTGTCCTTGCTCTGCTCAGCAGCTCCCTGGGCTCTGGTGTTCCTGGTGCCATGGATGTATTCCTAGGAAGGAAGACACTTTCGCCCTGTTCTATTACGCTTTTGGAATCTACCAGGGCCTCAGGCATCTGCCGTCTGTCTCTGAGGCTGCTGCTACCCCCAGTCTGTGGGTACAGGGGCCGTGCCTCTGGAGAGTCGCCCCCAGGTCTGTGGATGGAGGGCCGTACCTCTGGAGAGAAGCTGCAGGTTTGTGTTGCACCTGCAACCAAGCCAGGCTGTCCTGTTCAGTGAGAAAGACATCTAAGGGAGAGTCAAGAGACTGCGGCATCCTAAAGTCAAAGCAAACACACGGAAATATATTTCTCCTAAGGAAGGATGACACCCTGCTCCATGGTGACCTTCGCCTCACATGAGCTTTCTCGTTGCTAGTAGAAGAGGGTGAAGTTTTCTCTTTTCCTTTTGCAGGATGTGCAGAACAAGTTAAAGGAATCAGCACAGTGTGTTGGGGACGAATTCATGAACTGTAAGCTGGCTACCAGGGCGAAGGTATTTTTCTAACTTGGATGAGTACTTCCCTTTTTCATCAGAGAAACAATAGTTTTAACCCATCATATTGATTTTGCCTCCTCTGCGTGGCAGGGATTGTGCTGCGATCCCTTGCATGGTTTTCTCATTGTTTTTTTTTAGACAAAGTATTGCTCTGTTGCTGAGGCTGGAGTGTAGTGGCACGATTTCGGCTCACTGCAACCTCTGCCTCCTGGATTCAAGCGATTCTCATGCCTCAGACTCCTTAGGAACTGGGATTACAGACATGCACCACCACACCCGGCTCATTTTTGTATTTTTACGAGAGACGGGGTTTCACGATGTTGGCCAGGTTGCTCTCGAACTCCTGACCTCATGTGTTCCACCTGCCTCAGCCTCCCAAAGTGATGGGATTACAGGTGTGAACCAACATGCCTGGCCAGTTTCCTCATTTGATCCTTGTTTTAGCTGCCCTGACACGGCTGGGAGGCCTGTTTTATGGATGGAGAAACAGGCTCAGGACCTGTCGTTGGCCAAGGTCCTGAGCTTCTAAGCGGCAGGGCCAGGATGCAGCTGAGCTCTGACCTCAGGCCCTCCAGGCACCTCGTGCCCTCTGCCCCGTCTGTGACTCAGATGGACGGACGCTTGTGTCCCAGCTTTTCAGATTTCAGGGAATTCATTGTTGCATTTGTTTATTATTAAATGTTAAAATCTGGTCTTTTTCCAGAAAGGATTAAGGTAGCTATTTGGTAGTTTTTTTTGTTTTTGATTTTTTCTGTTTTCTTTTTTTTTGAAATCAAGTTTTGCTCTTATTGCCCAGGCTGGAGTGCAGTGGTACGATCTCGGCTCACTGCATTCTCCATCTCCCCTCACCACATTCTCCGTCTCCTAGGTTCAAGTGATTCTCCTGTTTCAGCCTTCTGAGTAGCTGGGATTGCAGGCGTGAGCCACTGTGCCCCACCTGATTTTTATTTCTTAGACCTCTTCTTCAGGCCAGCGCAATTGCTTATGCCTGTAATGCAAGCACTTTGGGAGGCCGAGGCAGTCAGATCACTTGAGGTCGGGAGTTTGAGACCAGCCTGGCCAACATGGCAAAACCCCATCTCTAATAAAAATTTTAAAAAAAAAAAGCCATATGTGGTGGCGGGCAGCTGTCATCCCAGCTACTTGGGAGGCTGAGGCAAGAAAATGACTTGAACCCAGGAAACGGAGGCTGCAGTGAGCCGATGTCCTGCCACTGTATCTAGCCTGGGCAACACAGTGAGACTTGATCTCTAAAAACAACACAACACAACACAAAACAAAAAAACACAAAAAAACTGCTTCTTGATACAAAAATAAAAAAATCTATTTTATTTAATTTTGTTTTTTGAGACAAGGTCTTGCTGCATCCCCCAGACTATATTGCAGTGGCGCAATCCTAGCTTATTGCAGCTGCGACCTCCTGGGTTCAAGCGATTCTCCCACCTCAGCCTCCCAGAATAGCTGGGATGACAGGCGTGCTCCACAAGACTTGGCTAATTTGTTAGCTTGTTTTTGGTATAGATGGAGTCTCACTGTGTTGCCCAGGCTGGTCTCAAACTCTTGGCCTCCAGCAATCCTCCAGGCATGGCCCCCCAAAGTACTGGAATTAGAGGCATGAGCCACCATGCCTGGCTGAAACTTTTCCCTTCATTTTACTCTCTGAGCTTTCTGTTTTCTCAACACTGATAGTATCAAAGCTTATAAAAAGTCCTTGGCAATAAATGAGGCATACAAGAGGCCTTCCACCCTTGTGGAGAGTCTTTCAGGAATTTATGTTTGTTGTATATTTTTTTTTTTTTTTTTTTTAAAAAAAACGGGGTTTCACCATGTTGGTCAGGCTGGTCTTGAACTCCCAACCTCAGGTGGTCCACCCGCCTTGGCCTCCAAAGTGCTTGGATTACAGGCGTGAGCCACCACGCCTGGCCTGTTTGTTGTGTTTAACGTGAAGATTTTTATTTGTTTTTGCTTTTGTTTTTTTTCTGGAGACAGGGTCCCCAGGCTGGAGTGCAATGTTGTGATCATGGCTCCTTGCAGCCTGGAACTCCTGGGCTCAAGTGATCCTCCTGCCTCAGTCCTCTATAAGTGCCTGGGACCACAGGTGCTCCACCACACCTGGTTAATTTTTTAATTTTTTTGTAGAGACAGGGTCTCGCTACGTTGCCGAGTCTGTTCTTAAACTCCCAGGCTCAAGCAATACTCC
This sequence comes from Cebus imitator, assembly GCF_001604975.1. Lineage (NCBI taxonomy): Eukaryota > Metazoa > Chordata > Mammalia > Primates > Cebidae > Cebus > Cebus imitator. Next base: position 25,875 of record NW_016107441.1, on the reverse strand, counting down.
TGCCTCAGTCTCCCGAAGTGCTGGGGTACAGGCATAAGTCACTGCATCCAGATAAAGATTACTATTATTTTTTTATTTTTTTGAGATGGAGTTTTGCTCTGTTGGCTATGCTGGAGTGCAATGGCATGATCTTGGCTCACTGTAACCTCTGCCTCCTGGGTTCAAGTGATTCTTCTGCCTCAGCCTCCTGAGTAGCTAGGATTACAGGTGCATGCCACCCCACCCAGCTAATTTTTATATTTTTAGTAGAGACAGGGTTTCACCATGTTGGTCAGGCTGGTCTCAAACTACCGACCTCATGATCTGCCTGCCTCGGTCTTTCAAAGTGCTGGNGGTTCAAGTGATTCTTCTGCCTCAGCCTCCTGAGTAGCTAGGATTACAGGTGCATGCCACCCCACCCAGCTAATTTTTTTATTTTTAGTAGAGACAGGGTTTCACCATGTTGGTCAGGCTGGTCTCAAACTACCGACCTCATGATCTGCCTGCCTCGGTCTTTCAAAGTGCTGGGATTACAGGCGTGAGCCACTGCGCCTGGCCCTAAGTTGTTTTCCGAGACAGAATCTCGCTTGTTGCCCAGGCTGGAGTGCAGTGGGGCAGTCTTAACTCTGCAACCTCCACCTCCCGGATTCAAGCAGTTTTCCTGCGTTAGCCTCCCAAGTAGCTGGGATAACTGGTACCTACCACCACGCCCAGCTAATTTTTGTATTTTTAATAGAAATGGGGTTTCACCATATTAGCCAGGCCAGTCTTGAACTCCTGACCTCAGGTGATCCACCTGCCTCTACCTTTCAGAGTGCTGGGATTAACAGGTGTGAGCCACCGTGCCTGGCCATTTGAGTGTTTTTTGATAGGACCTCCAGTGTGATGACATTTCAGTGGACTCTGTGGTCCTAATCCTACGGGGTCTTTTGTCTTTGTGTTTGCGGCATGCAGGTGATGATGGTTTTCGTTTCTCGTTTGGACACGCAGAGTGATGCCTGCAGTGATCCCTGGAGGAGTGGGGCTCCTGGGGTGGCTCATGGACCTGCTGGGTCTCCTGTGGCTCAGTTTTTGGGGGGTCGGCTGCTGCCATCTGACAGGCGCTCCACAGCAAGTAACACACCATCTCTCCCTCTTCTCTTCATGTCAGGACTTCCTCCCAGCTGACATCCAAGCTCAGTTTGCCATCAGCCGGGAGCTGATCCGGAACATCTACAACAGCTTTCACAAGCTTCGGGACAGGGCTGAGCGGATCGCGTCGAGGGCCATCGACAACGCAGCAGATCTTCTCATATTCGGGAAGGAGCTAAGGCAGGTGACCTTTCAGCTTCTGCAGGGACAGGCGCGGTGGGACGGGAATTCATGCTGCTGAAGGGCTTGGGCAGAAAATGCGTTTACCGAAATAAACAGCATCCTGACCTGTTTCACTCCAGAAGGGGCAAAAAGTGGGTGAGGCACATGGGGGGTCATATTTAGAAGAAACGAGGGAGAATTTCGGCCCAGAAATGTGGATTCCTGAGCACGTGTAAATGATGACCAGTTTCTTTTTTTTTGAGACAGAGTTTCACTCTTGTTGCCCAGGCTGGAGTGCAATGGCATGGTCTCCGCTCACTGCAGCCTCCGTCTCCTGGGTTCAAGTGATTCTCCTGCTTCAGCCTCCCGAGTAGCTGGGGTTACAGGTGTGCACCACCATGCCTGGCTAATTTTGTATTTTTAGTAGGGATGGGGTTTCTCCATGTTGGTCAGGCTGGTCTCAAACTCCTGACCTCAGGTAATCTGCCCACCTCAGCCTCCTAAAATGTTGGGATTACAGGCGTGAGCCACCGCGCCTGGTCTAATGCTCACCAGTTTCTAGTGTGGTAGTTTTCCCACTTTTAGGATGAGACTTTAAAAAGATCCTGGGCCAGGCGTGGTAGCTCACACTTGTAATCCCAGCACTTTGGGAGGCTGAGTGGATCACCTGAGGTCAGGAGTTCAACACCAGCCTGACCAACATGGTGAAACCTTGTCTCTGCTAAAAAAATACAAAACTAGCTGGGCGTGGTGGTGTATACCTGTAATCCCAGCTACTCAGGAGGCTGAGGCAGGAGAATTGCTTAAATCTGGGAGGCAGAGGTCACAGTGAGCCAAGATTGAGCTGTTACACTCCAGCCTGGGCAACAAGAGCAAAACTTCGTCTCAAAAAAGTAAATAAACAGAAAAGATCCCTTTGACTTGGGGAAGAACAGACCATGGACTGGAAGTGCTTCCTTTGCTTGAGGGATAGGGAGACCCCACCCGGGACTCTGCTCCCCTGAGCAGTGCCCCTAACCTATGCACACACATCACTTGGGGGCTGGTCAGGAAGAACGGATGCGGCAGGGCCTGGGATACAGCCCCAAGGCCATCCTTTCTCCCAGGCTCCCAGGGTTCCCACAGGCTTCTCTCTGAGCAGCAGGGGCCTAGGAGGGTGGGGTGGTGGGGGGGCACACAGGCTGCTGTGGAGGGCGCAGAGTTGAGAGCTGCACGTCCGTGGTGGGGGATGCCAGACTCAACCATGGGGTGAGCTCCAGGTCCTCGAGTGTCTCCTCTCCTGTGTGCTTGCTCCCTCAGTGCCATAGGGTCTGACACGACCCCGCTGCCCCCCTTGGCCGCTCTGAACAGCAGCACGTGGGGGTCCCTGAAGCAGGCTCTGAAAGGCCTGTCTGTGGAATTCGCGCTGCTCGCCGACAAGGCTGCACAACAGGTGAGTGGATCGGTCCTCCCAGGCACCTGCTCCAGAGAACACTCTCAGCCCTGGCATGGGGGACCGCCTCCTCCTCAGATGGGCTTCACAGTTCTTTTGTTTTTTTTTTTTGAGACAGAGTCTCGCTCTGTCGCTGCCCAGGCTGGAGTGCAGTGGCTTGATCTTGGCTCACTGCAACCTTTGCCTCTTGGGTTCAAGCGATTTTCCTGCCTTAGCCTTCTGAGTAGCTGGGATTATAGGTGCCCACCACCACACCTGAGTCATTTTTGTATTTTTAGTAGAGACGAGTTTTCACCATGATGGCCAGGCTGGTCTCAAACTACTGACCTCAGGTGATCCACCCGCCTCGACCTCCCACAGTCCTGGGATGGCAGGCGTGAGCCACTGCGCCTGGCTGGCTTCATAGTTCTGAGCCGAGTGAATGAGCAGCTGTGCCCTAGCGGGGAGCTGCCCATCCCCATCTGTTCCTGGTCGCTCCCTAGGAGCGTTTACACTTTCGAGAGGGGGTTTCCAACGACAAAACAGATTGGGCTCTAGTCTTGAGTGTGATTTTGCTGAGGTTGGAGGATAGACTCTGTTTTTGGAAAGATAATCTTGGATTTCCAGGCATACTTCTGGGTGGACCAGATAGTTACCACTTTGCTGTCTGAGTCCACTAGGATTTGGCAATGAGACTTAACTCATCAGAATAATCACGAAGCCCCAGCACCCGGGAGACTCCCACCTCCCGCTCCACACACAACCTCAGGAAGTGCTTCTGCTGCATGGGCAGAAGCTGTTCTTAGAAATCCGCCACGATCTTGGAGTCATTGGGGGTCAGTTTGAAGATAAGTGTTTACTGTCAAACTGAGAGGCTCATCTGGGGGATTTTATGTTAAAAAACTGTTATGTGGCCGGGCATGGCGGCTCACACCTGTCATCCCAGTGCTTTGGGAGGCTGAGGCAGGAGGACTGCTTGAGCCCAGGAGTTTGAGACCAGCCTAGACAACAGAGCAAAATTTCGTCTCTGTAAAAAATTTAAAAATTGGCTGGGCATGATGGCTCACGCCTGTAATCCAGCACTTTGGGAGGCTGAGGTTAGGAGATTGAGACCATCCTGGCCAACGTGGTAAAACCCCCCCTCGACTAAAAATTAGCTGGCCATGGTGGTGCATGCTTCTGGTCCCAGCTACTCGGGAGGCTGAGGTAGGAGAGTCGCTTGAACCCCGGAGACGGAGATTGCAGCGAGCCGAAATCGTGTCACTGCACTACAGCCTGGGCAACAGTGGGAGACTTTGTCTCAAAAATAAGTAAATAAATAAATAAATTAGCCAGGGGTCGTGGTGCATGCCTGTAGTCCCAGCTACTCAAGTGGCTGAGGTGGGAGGATCACCTGAGTCCAGAAGGCAGAGGCTTCAGTGAGCCTCGATGGTGCCACTGCACTTCAGCCTGGGCGACAGAGCAAGACCCTGTCTCAAAAACAAAAAGCCTCCATAGGTGTGAAGGTGAGAGCTTGCTGCCTAGTTTCTATTTCTTGGGGAAGTGGCCTCCAGGCTACTCATACTAGTTTGAAGTTAAGTGATCAGAGTGCCCGTGAGGCTGTGCCCCCCACCGAGCCCCAGAGCTCCTGAATGGCTTGGTGAGTTGTGAACCCACCTCCTGTGGAGTTGGGGCTTTTCAAGTTGGAAACAGGGCACTCAGGTGCCCATGACGTTTTTCTTGCTGAAGAGGAAATTTGATGTCTTTGCTAGTGTGGAAAGTCCTAGGTTTTCTTCCTCTTCCACCCCCGTGCCTGTGTGTTCCCTTTAGAAACGGAGGGAGGGCACTGTTGGTGTCTGTGGATTGGGGCTGGGTCCATGCCATCTCCAGGTCTATGTGCCCACTCCCCCCAGGTGAAGAGGACCGAGAACGTGGGGCTGGGGGCTTGTCAGGATAGAGGCAGAGGAGCTCAGGGCCGCCTGCCCTCGCAATGTGTGTCTGTGTCGTGACCGTGCTCAAGCCACTTTGGTCTCTGGGGCTCAGTTTCTCCATCAATTAAATACAAGGGGGTTGAACTAGATTATTAAAAGAGCCATGTTTTTTTTTTTTTTTTTTTTTTTTTTTTTTTTTTTTTTTTTTTT
>NW_016107441.1:16480-17802 GCF_001604975.1 Cebus imitator | reverse complement strand
CCTTCCCACTCTCAAGTCTGTCTTTATCAGCAGTGTGAAAACAGACTAACATATAAAGACAGTGATAAAATAACACATTTTTATTTTCCTTTTCTTTTTCTGAGACAAAATCTTGCTCTGTCCCCCAGGCTAGAGTGCAGTAGTGGGATCTTGGCTCACTGCAACCTCTGCCACCTGGGTTCAAGCGATTCTCCTGCCTCAGCCTCCCCAGTGGCTGGGATTACAGTTATGCACCACCACGCCTGGCTAATTTTTGTATTTTTGGTAGAGATGGGGTTTCACCATGTTGGCCATGCTGGTCTTGAACTCCTGACCTCAAGTGATCCACCTGCCTCGGCCTCCCAAAGTGCTGGGCATACGGGCAGGAGCCACTGTACTCAGCCAAAAGAGCTGTTTCTTTAACCTGCTGACCCTTTCCTCCAAGCTTGGTGTGGAAAATGTAAAAGCCGTTGCTGTCACAGGGGCCCCAAACCTTGCCACAGCCCACTGCCTCTGCAGCAGGTGGGGGCCTGGGCTCTGTAGAGCACAGGATGAACATAACTCACGAGGTGATTCCCAGGGTTTTTTTTTTACTGATTTAGCCCTGGATGATGCTGCATTTCCACCTTGACAAGGGAGAGAAGGTTCAGGCTTCTGGTGTGGTAGGAGTTTGTGGTTTGAGGTTTTGCCCAGCTCCGTGACCGACATTTCATGAGTTCTGTTTTGGGACTGTGTTGTCTGCAGAAGTGCTGTTTCCTGAATCTCTCTCACTGTCCTTGGTTATAGTGAAATTGAGCTTTTACATGAAACAAACCTCAAGGCCTTTCATTTGATACAGCAAAAGTTCCATCCCACCCTTCCTGTACAGAGACAGCGAGGTCTATTTTTCCTAATTCTGCTTGTATTTACACTAGTTTTATTCTCCTCAGACCTCTTAGGAGCTGTAGGAAGCCAAATCCCAGCAAGACACATGAGACTGGTCTATGTTTTCCATGGTGACAGGGCCTTTGCCTTGGTTAAAGGCACATGCGTTGATGGTTTAGGGCACATTTGTCCAACCAGCACTTTGGGAGACCGGGGTGGGCGGATCACCTGAGGTCAGGAGTTCAAGACCAGCCTGGCCAACATGGTGAAACCCCATCTCTACCAAAAATACAAAAATTAGCTGGGCATGGTGGCATGTGCCTGTAATCCCAGCTACTCAGGAGGCTGAGGCAGGAGAATTGCTTGACCCCGGGAGGCGGAGGTTGCAGTGAACTCAGATCGTGCCACTGCACTCCAGCCTGGGTGACAGAGCAAGACTGTGTCTCAAAACAAACAAAAACCTGTAAACTTTCTTTTTT
>NW_016107441.1:2705-16190 GCF_001604975.1 Cebus imitator | reverse complement strand
GAGACGGGGTTTCACCGTGTTGACCAGGATGGTCTCGATCTCTTGACCTCGTGATCCACCCGCCTCGGCCTCCCAAAGTGCTGGGATTACAGGCTTAAGCCACCGCGCCCGGCCAAACCTGTAAACTTTCTAAAAACATTATGAGATTTATGCACAGACCTTTTTTCTTTTTTTCTTTGTTTTTTAAGCTCATCAGCTATCATTCATGTTAGTGTATTTTATGTGTGGCCCAAGACAATTCTTCCAGTGTGGCCCAGGAAAGCCAAAACGTTAGACACCCCTGGTTTAGGGTTTTGTGCAACACTGAACCACAGACAGGACTTGGTGGCAAATGACACGAGCAGGGGGACCCCTGAGCTCCTCCTCTTCTGCTGGGTCAGGGAATAAGCCTCCATTTTCCTGAGCCCCTGCCTGGTCAGGTGGGAGCTGGGCACCTGCAGTCAGCTGGCATTTTCCCTCTAGAGTGTTAGAAATTCTTAGCACATCTCTTCTGGCACATTTTACTGGCTTGAATCCCAGCTGCTGTGGGTGTGGGCTTGGTGGCCGGGGAGCCTCCTTGTTCAGTTGGCCTGAAGTCTGGAGGGTGGAAAGGGCATCTTAGGGTGGCCTGGGGTGCAGCAGAGCCTGGGCAGCATCCCCGGCTCCCATTCCAGCGCTGTGTCCCAGAAAACTCCTTCCAGTCACTTCTGTCTGTGCTGTCTCTTGCTAGGCTTTACGTGCGGTTCGTGTTGTGAGCTTTTCACCCCCTGCTGCGGGTGGAACCTGAGGGATTGTGGAGGGAGCCTCGTGTCCCTGAGGTGCTCAGTGAGCTGTGCCGGAGCCGTTCAGGGCCGGGGTGTGACTGAAGGCGTCAGTGTCAGGGGTTTCCCCAGGATCCCTGCCGTCGGGCTGGCTTCATTGCCGTTGTGGCTGGGGGGTCTGTGGTGAGCTGCGCAGGTCAGGGGTGGACGAGCTGCCCCTTCCGCTGCCATCCCCGGCCCCCTGCTGTCTCCAGAGCTCGGATGCTCCCCTCAGTGGCAGCCAGGGCCCAGGGCTTTGGGCTGATCCTTCATACTGCAGGTGCCTCTGACCATGGGATCAGGCTGTGTGTGCCATGGCCTGGCTGTGCCCCCAGCGTGAGCTGCTACCGGTGTGAGCAGAGCAGCCAAGGCAGTCTCTGCGTGGGGTTTGGCCCGTGGGGGCTGCCCCGTGTCCCCAGGTGCTGTGTGACTCTAGGAGCTGGTCATCCCTCTGCCATGATGGGGCCCCTGTTCCACTACAGGGCTGCCTGTCATTTGCTGTGCGTTCACTGCCCTGTTGGGCTATGTCTGTGGCTGTGCTGCCCGCACAAAACCATGTGTGAGGCCAGAGAGGAGCCTGCGCCCACTGCCGTCCCTGCCATCCAGTGTGACGCTTATGTGTGCAACCCCAGGCGGCCGCCTCCCTTCCTGGCTCCTCAGCCCAAGCACCAAACGCCTCTGCTGGCCCCGCCGTCGTGGCTTCACAGCACATCCTTCCTGCAGCTGCTGTCCCTCCTGCCCTGCACCCCTTCCTAGGCCTGCATTTCTCTCTCTTTTACTGATGTGGAGATGATGCCCTCATTCTCCTCCGTATCCCTCCCGGGCGTGCCTGTTTTCAACACAGCTCATAGCGTCAGATGGGGGAGCTCAGGTTTTCTGCAGTGCTTGATGGAGCCGCCAGGGACTGGGGGGTCTGGGGTGCCTGGCTCTCCCAGCATGTGTGTCGGTGGAGACACCGGCTCTTTGAAGCCCAGAGGAAGGCTGGACGGGCTGATCAGCAGGAGGCCGGGCAGCTGTCCTGCTGGATCGCAGGCCTTGTGCCCATCAAGACTGCTGGGCTCAGAGGTATCTCTGCCCGGTCTTGGGTGGGCCGGTGGGGAAGGGAGCCCCCTGCAGACCTGGCTGGTGGTCCTGGGGAGCCCCTCTGACTCTGGGAGGAAGGAACCGGCCCAGGCCAGGCTTGGGTCTGAGTTCCTGGGCAGGGTTCGCAGTCCTGTGTGTGTCCTCATGGGTAAGCTCCCTCTCCCCCTCACCTTCTAGGGTAAGCAGGAGGAGAATGACGTGGTGGAGAAGCTGAACCTCTTCTTGGATCTGCTGCAGTCGTATAAGGTGAGTCTTGGCTGCTCCTTGGTTAGGGGCAGAGCTTTCGGGAATGATCTTAGGATCTTTCAAGGGTGTAACTTGGTGGATGGGAGGAGCTGAGAAGCCAGGGCTACAGAGGGAGATGGGACCTTCTGTCTCTCGGGTGTGCTGCCCTCGGCTGGCTCTGCAGGGCCCTGGTGCGGGCTTCGGGAGCCAAGGCCGAATGCCTCCCCTGACCCTGCAGGACCTGTGTGAACGGCATGAGAAGGGTGTGCTGCACAAGCACCAGCGGGCCTTGCACAAATACAGCCTGATGAAGAGGCAGATGATGAGCGCCGCCGTGCAGAACCGTGAGCCGGAGTCCGTGGAGCAGCTGGAGTCCCGCATTGTAGAGGTGGGTGGCTGGGATGGCCAGGCAGGCCTGTGGGAGCCTTTCCCCTCCCAGCCTTGGTGGGCCCCGGAGCTGTCCCAGTGGGCTCTCCTGGGTTGGCCCCATGCATCTGGAACAGAGCTGGGGGTGCAGTGGAAGCTGGGAGCTGCCTCGGGTACCCAGAGTGACATGGCTCCCTGCCCGGTGCTCCCTCCCTGGCCCTCTCTTACCTTGCCACCTTCCAAATGCCTGGTGAAGGCTGAAGGAGGAGGGGCCGCCGTGGCTCAGGGAGCATGCTGGTGTTTAGGCCTTGATGCTCCTCCAGTCCCTGGCTGGGCCAGGTGCGAAGGTGGCTGTTGAATTTGCAGCAGGAGAATGCGATTCAGACCATGGAGCTGCGGAACTACTTCTCCCTGTACTGCCTGCACCAGGAGACGCAGCTCATCCACGTCTACCTGCCCCTCACCTCCCACATCCTCCATGCCTTCGTGAACTCCCAGATCCAAGGGCACAAGGAGGTGAGTCCCCCCTTGCTCAGGACGCTGTCTTGGCTACGGCCTTCTTTTTTTCCCCAACGCCCTTCCCTCAAGCCTGGCAGCACGGTGGCTGGCCGCCCTGGAGAGGTTCTTTAGTGGAGTTGGGTCCACATGGAACACGGTGCTCACCCAGATCTTCTAGTCTCCTTTGTAGCCAAAGTCAGAATCATGAGGGTGTCCCTGTGATTCCTGGGGGCGGAGGGAGGGACAGACAGTGACAGTTTGCCTTCTGGAGGGATTTGAGAAGTCAGAGGTAAAGCCTGCAGAGCTCCCGCACCCTGTGGCTGAGACAAGGGTTCTGAGTGCTTGGGAGCACTGCAGGTGGGGTGTTTTTCCAAAGAGCACGGGCCAGCTTTCTCCAGATGGTGCTTCCTTCAGCCTTTGAGAAGAAATGCTCTCGCAGTCCTGAGACAGGCCCCCCAAAGTTCTGGGATTACAGGCGTGAGCCACTGCGCCTGGTTGAGATTGAGTTTATTAAGTAGCTGCAAGCAGCTTTGAAGCCGTGGTCTGTGGCACGTGTTGAATGGTGCTGAGTGTCTGGGATGGTCATAAGGTTTCACGCTCTCCCTGGGAGGTGCTTGGTGCCTTGGGTGCCGTCTGGCCATTTGGGAATGGCAGGCCGGAAGTGGCAGTGGTGGGGCTGGAGAGGCGGAGACAGCTGCCCTTAGGAGCATCACTTCGAGGTGGCAGGGGTCTCAGGGGACCAGGTTGGGCTTGGACATCTGAGTGGCTGGGCGTGTCCTCAGTGAAGGAACGTGACCAACAGGTGGGGGCCCTGTCCTGCCTGGGGCATGATGTCATCACCCCAGTCCTACCAGTTCCATTATTGTGGTGATGAGGAATTCCTAGTCCTGTGATGCTGAGATGAGTGTGCTGTGCTCCAGTGACCCAGCCTCCCCTGCAAGACCCCAGGGCTACGCGCTGCCCGTCTCTGGCCACCTAATCCCCTGCACGGCAGGTCTTGTCCTGACCCCTGCCTTGTTGCCACGCCCCCCTCCTCATGTCCACAGCATCCGTTCATTGCCCTGGTTCCAAAAGTGTTGGTGAGTGGGGCCACCATTTGCATTCTGGTTTGTGTGTTATTGATTTGGTGGATGTGGTCTTTGTGTTTTTGGTTTGCTTTTTTGTTTTGAGATGGAGTCTTGCTCTGTCGCCCAGCCTGGAGTGTAGTGGTGCAATTGCAGCTCACTGCAACCTCAGCCTCCCGAGTAGTTGGGACCACAGGCATGCGCCACCACACCTGGCCAAGATTTCTGATTTTTTGTGGAGACTGGGTGTCCCTCTGTGGCCCAGGCTGGCCTTGGTGTTTGACCTGCCAAAGCTTCCATGAAGCCAGTGCCTACACGGTAGCTAGAGCACGTACTGGCAGTGACCCGACAGTAATGCTTCTCATGATTCCACAGCAGGCAGCTTTGCGGCCCTTGGTCCTGGGTGCAGGGTCCGAGGCGTGGGCATCTGTGACCACAGGTCACATGAGGCCACTGGTCCACTCCTCATTTGGACTTTCTCTGTGCAGGATGGGCAGCACTAGCTCTGTCTGAGGTTTGAGGAGCTGACGCACCCGCGTGCCCCTCTGTCCCTGTCACTGGCAGGGGAAGGAGGGAGGGGAAGGAGTTGTGATTAGAGCGTGGTGGGGAGTCCGGGCCCCGCCTGCTGATCTTGTTCTTTTTGTGTTCCCTTTCAGATGAGCAAGGTGTGGAACGATCTGAGACCCAAGCTCAGCTGCCTTTTTGCGGGACCACACAGCGTCCTGACCCCACCACGTTCCCCGCCACAATCCCCGCCAGAGGACGGCCTGTATCCTCACTAGCGTGAGGCTAAGGCGGTGCTCCCTGCGGCCACACTAAAACCTCTTTCCAAACGGTGTGTCCCGTGTAATTCCCTTTGGACGGCAGCTCCCCTTCCCGCCAGTGCTGCAGCCGGAGCAGATGCACTCAGCCTGCGGGCCGGGAGGGCACCCGTGGACCACAGGGCAGCTGTGCCATGCTGTCCTCCACCCCATGGCCTGCTAGCCTGGTGGAGAGGGGTGGTGGGGTTCCTCCTGACACCCAGAGCCACGGGGGAAGGCAGGGATCTCTCATCTCACAGAGATTGTGACTGGGGGAGCATGGGGGCGGGGCCTCCAGATGCTGGAACAGTCAGGAGGGGCAGCCTCATGGTGCTGGTCAGCGGAGGAGAGAGGGAGGGCAGGGCCGCCCTGCAGCCAGGCATGGGACTGGCCATGGACAGCAAGGGTACAGCCAATGAGCCGATGGTATGGACGCTGTCATGGCTCTTTGTGGTGGCAAGGCTGGGAGGGCTGGCCGTCGGGCATTAGGGGTGCACTGTGAATTTTCTAGGGGACTCGCTGCAGTGAACACCAGGAGCCCTGGTCTGAGAGTGGCCTCCAGGATCCAGTGGTCCCATGTCCTCCTGCTCACACCATGACCCCGTGTGTGCCCTGTGCCCACACCATGACGCTGTGTGTGCCTGTGGTCTCAGGCCTGGAAGACAAAGGCATGACAGAGAGCTGGGGCTCTGAGAGTGGGTGCTACAGTGGCTCTGTTCCTGTCCCCTGGACTCCCTTCATTTCTGGTGGCCAGTGTCGGGGTCTTCACTGTGTGACACTGAGGCTGGATGGGCCGGCAGAGGACAGGTCGGGGAATGGGGGATGTGTTCCATTCCAGCTGGGGCTTTAGAGGAGGGATAGCCCCCTTTTAGACGGATTTCCTTCTCTGAGGCAATTAGAGTCCCCCCTCAGCCTCCCACCATGCACTTGCCGGCCCAGCCACCCGCGCAGAGGGGACCCTTCCTTTCTCTGGATTAAGAAGCCATTCTCCTGAGTTCTGTGGGGCTGGAATGTCTGCCTCAGGCCTGGGTCTGCTCCTGCCCCAAACCCTTTTTGCGGAAGGCACATGGAGCTTGGGGGGCCTCCCGGACCCCTGCGCTTCTCCAGAGCCTGAGGCTCTCCCTGTGGGGAGAGGTGCTGGAAGAGGATCCTGGGTCCCAGGGTTTCCGAGGTCCCTCCGTTCTCTGGATGCTCTTTGGCCCCCAGGCATTCCCTCCACTCAGAGTTTGCTTCCCTTCTTCCTGCACCCACGGGGATCTCATGGCCCTAGGATGGAGAAGGAGACTCCTGTTTGTGCCCCACAAGCAGGTGATCCATCATTCACTGTGAGCCAGCCAGAGGGAGTGGCTGCAGTACTCAGACCCTGCCCTGCTCTGTGGGTTCTGCCCGTGCCTTTCTGCTGCGGGGTGGGCTGCTCCCTTCTGGCCAGAGGAGCAGAGGGCAGCGTTCCCTTTGGAGCCGGATGGGTGGGCTATCCTGTGAGTCCCTAGCCCACCCAAGTCTTGGGTTGTGCTGCGAATCTGACCCCCTCTGCAGAGTCAGATTCTCAGTTTCCATGAGTGGTGCTGTGACAGCTAAGCCATGCAGCATGACCCTGTGTGGGCAGAAGGCTGCAAGGCCTCGCCGTCTGCTTGCACCTGCCTGGGGCCTGTCCAGCTGCAGGACCACAGAGGCTGTGGGCAGAGTCATGGTGGGCATCAGGCGCTGGGGCCTCATGTCTCCAGGGTAGGGAAGGCATGCGCTCCCAATACAGCCCTCCAAGGAGAGAGCAAGACTCAAAATGAGCATTTCTGAAGGAGCGTTCCTGGCAGGGACTCGGGTCAGTGAGTATGATAGGAGGCCACATGCCTGGCAGCATCTCCCTGTGGTGGAAATTTCAGGACCAGGGTCTTGGGGTCCTTGTGTCCAGAGGCTGAGGATGGAGGTAGAAAGGAGGAGGGCAGGGGTGAGGATGAAGCAGAAAGGCAGGGGTGAGGAGGGAACAGGAGAGCAGGGGTGAGGGGGGAGCAGGAGGGCGGGGGTGAGTGGGAGACAGGAGGGCAGGGGTGAGGGGGACCAGGAGAATGGGTGAGGGGAAGCAGGAGAGCAGGGGTGAGGAGGGAGCAGGAGGGTAGGGGTAAGGAGGGAGGAGGAGGGCAAGGGTGAGGACGGAGCAGGGGAATGGGTGAGGGGGAGCAAGAGAGCAGGAGTGAGGGGAGGTAGGGGTGAAGAGGGCAGCCTGTCTCCGTGTGACTGTGGCCGCTTCCTGCATGCCCTGGCGTTGGCTCTGTGGAGGGGTGGACACTGGCTTTGGACACTGGCCCTCCCTCCCTCCCTCCTGCCACCCAGTGCCTTCTCAAGGGCAGTAGAGGCCTGCAAGGCAGGGGATGGCAGAGGCCACCTTCCTTCTTACTTCTTGGCCCTGGCCCTGGCCCTGTGCTGCCTTGGCGGGTACCCAGGTCCAGGGGCTGACCTGGGGGATGAGAGGCTGCTTCCTACTGCAGGTGGAGGCCCCATGCTGGGAGAGTGGGGTTCCCCACGTCTCTCCAGCCCTCCTGCTGCCCATGGCCCAAGCCCAAGCCTAAGCCTGTGCTGGGCATTGTAGCCTTGCCCAGCTGACAGGGACAGCTGCGCGTGATGTGGGTGGAGATGCCAGATGCCGCGTGCCCTGGGAGGACAGGCAGCTGGCGGGGCCAGGGGGGCTGCAGATCACAGTGAAAGGGAACATTCTCACTGGATCCTCCTGTCCTGTGGACTCGGGGTCACCATGCAGAGAGCTGCCCTCTGTCTGCCATAGAGGCAGCACAGACAGGGGAGACGGGTATAGGGCTCTGACGGGCACAGGGACTCCGAGCTGAGGGATGTCAGGGTGGCTCTGTGCACCTGAGGCCTTTGCTCTTGCTTTGGGGGTCAGTTCATGTCCAGAGCACTTTAGGAGGCTGCCGGGATCAATACCCAATACACCCAATAAACTGGAACTGTTTACACACAACCTACACTGTGGATAGTTTATGGATAACTGTGTGCGAACAACTTTTATTAAACGTGTGTATGAAAGTTGGGCAGAGGAAGGGGACGAACCTATGAGGCATTCAGCCTGGGCTTTAGCCTCAGTTTCCCACACTGTGCAGGGGGGTTTTGAGAGGACACACCTCCAGCTCGTGGCACTGAGCATGTGTGTCCTGCCCTCCGCCAGCTGCCCACCTCCGGGACAGTCTCTGTCCTCTCCCACCTCTGTGCAGCAGCACGGGTCAAAGCCCAGCACATCTGGCAGCTTCCTGTGGACAGGACCCGGGAGGCTGTGCTGGTGTCTGGAGAAGGAAGTTTAAAAAGAGACCGGCCGCCCGTGGTGGGTCATGCCTGTAATCCCAGCACTTTGGGAGGCTGAGGCAGGCGGATCACGTGAGGTCAGGAGTTCAAGACCAGCCAGGTCGACATGGTGAAACCCCGTATCTACTAAAAATACAAGTACTAGTCGGGCGTGGCAGTGTGCGCCTGTAATCCCACCTACTTGAGAAGCCGAGATGGATGGGAGGATCACTTGAACCTGGGAGGCGGAGGTTGAAGTGAGCCGAGATCGCATCACTGCATTCCAGCCTGGGCAACAGAGGCAATAGAACAAGACTCCCATCGCAAAAAAAAAAAAAAAAAAAAAAAAAAGGTTGAAGACCTTTATTTTCCTTTCCGTCCAATCACACTAAAGACAAAACCCAACTCTGATCCACTTGCTGCGCCCAGGTGAACAGTTTGCAGCTGTTCAGCAGCCAAGTCTCCTGCCCAGGGGCTCCCCGGGCTCCCGCTAGACTGTGTCCACCTCTCGGAGCGTGTAGTCCAGGATGGTGTCTTGACCCTGGAACTTGAAGTACCCATGGAATTTCTTCTTCTGAAGCAGGAGTGGAAACCAGTAGCTGTCGTCTGGCCACATGTCCTTGAAGGGGATCTGGTCCAGCTGGAACCAGTGTGGGCGCATTTCTGTACCAAGGGGAGAAGAGGAGGCACTCACATGCAACCCAAACTTAATGCTTATTATTTTTGTAGAGACGGGGTCTCGCTATGTTGCCCAGGCTTGTCTTGAACTCCTGGGTCAGGCGATCCTCCTGCCTCAGCCTCCCACAGTGCTGGGATTACAGCTGTGAGCCACTGCATCTGGCCAGCCCAAACTTAAACTGGCTCTCTGAGGAGTACCCTGAGTGATCATGAGGAACCTGATGATCGTTTGTATTTAATCCTCCGACCATGTTTCTCATTTTGGGGTAGGAAATGGGTGTAGTGACCATGGCTCAGGGCCCTATGCTGGCATTGTGGGGTGAAGGGGATGCAGGCTGCCCGGTTCCTGGCACTCAGAGCTGGTTTGGGCTGATGGCCTTTCTCCCAGCCAGGAGATGGAACATGCATGGTGGGGAGTGGGGAGCAGGCCCCGTGAGGCTCACCGTCGCTCTCCACAGGGGTTCCCTGGACGCTGTCTGTGCAAAAGACATGCACATCCATGAGCTCAGGCTCGCCCACGAACTCAAACACGATCTGGCCCACCTTGTGCAGCGCATCCACTGTCAGACCGCTCTCCTCCTGCAGCTCCCTGTGGGCAGAGGTGGACGGGGGAGGGAGGAGGGAGGGTGTCAGGCAGGCCACCATGCCCATGTGATGGCAGGGGAGGAGGAGCTGGGCATCTGCACAGCCCAGGGAGCCACTGGAGTGGACGGGAAACCCAAGAAGATGTCACCCAGAATGCATTAGCTGCTCCCGACCTGCCTGAGCTTCACAATCAACTTGAACTTTGAAGACACTGAGTTTGGTGGAGAGGCTCTGGGTAGGGGCCCGAAGATGGTGTGGAGCCAGTGGTGGGAGGATCACAGTTCTAGTCCAGCGTCCTCTGTGTACCAGTGACAGCCCAGTGGAGTCCAGCCACTTGTCCATGGTCTTGAGACCCGAGGGCAGCAGGGTTGGGACTGATACCACTTCCTTCATTCCTGGTTGCTCACTTTTCCGTGGCTGAGCATCAGAGCCTATGCAGCTGTAGTTATGGCTGCCGGAGCCCTGGGACGTTTGCTCCGGGAACCTGGGTCCTATAGGCTGGGCCTGCCTGCTGAAAGAAATGTCTTTCTAGCCTGGTGCCACTTTTCTGAGAACACAGGATGAAACCACAGCCTTCTATGATCCCTTTCTTAAAGGAGGGGCTCTGGTTTTAACTCTGGTCCCCAGGCTGACCACGCAGGACACATGCCCTGGGCCTCCTGCTGCAGCCTCTTCCTTCACATTCTCGGGACCTGCTCCCCACAGCTGTTCCTGAAGGAGATGAAGGGGCTGACCTTACCACGGAGTGCCCAAGTACTGCTGTGGCTGGGAACAAGCCTTTCCCTCTGCTTCACCACACACAGAGCCAGAAGGCCTCCCTGAAGTAATCTAATGCTATTGCTAACTTAAAAATACTTTAAAAATTACATATATGTTGTAGACGACCAGGAAACAAAACACCATAAACTCATCACCCAGGAATGCCACCATATCAGTGTTTTTCCTTTGGCTCTTTCTCCTCTGTACATCCCTTAAAAAATGCAAACATTAACCCTTAATCGCTTAAGGTTAAAAAATAAAAATGCAGCCGGGTGCAGTGGCTCATGCCTGTAATCCTAGCACTTTGGGAGGCCGAGATGGGTGGATCACCTGAGGTCAGGAGTTCAAGACCAGCCTGGCCATCATGGTGAAACCCCATCTTTAAAAAAAAATAAAAATAAAAATAAAAGTGCAAACAGGTGGGGTGCAAGGTGGCTCATGCCTGTAATCCCAGCACTTTGGAATGCCAAGGTGGGAGGATCGATTGAGCCCAGGAGTTTGAGACTAGCCTGGGCAACATGGCAAAACCCTGTTTCTACACTAGCTGGGCGTGGTGGCACTTGCCTATAGTCCCAGCTACTCAGGAGGCAGAGATGGGAGGAACGCTTGAGCCCAGGAGTTAGAGGCTGCAGTGAGCTATGATCATGCCACTGCACTCCAGCCTGGGCAACCAAGCTAGACTCTGTCAAAAAAAAAAAAAAAAAAAAAAAAAAAAAAAAAAAAAAAAAAAAAAAAAAAAAAAAAAAAAAAAAAAAAAAAAAAAAAAAACAACATTATACACATTTTATGCCTTGTGCTTTCTACTCAAGAAAGGAGGAGTGTGTGACGTTCCATACCTCAAGGAATCCAGCCGGCTTCTCACCTCCTGTTTGCTATGAAAGAATAAAGTGTTCCAATGTCGGGTTATTGTGGAAACCCATGTTGGATACAGCGGTGCTGCTGACATCCCGTTCTGAGCATTTGCTGGCTGTGCTCAGTTGGGTTCTTGCTCAGTCCTTCAGCAGATACTTCTCGAAGACCTACTCTGTGCTGGGACCCTGGGGATGCATGGGCGGTGGCCCCCAGGCATTGCAGTCTGCTCCTCCTACCATGCCTGGCTAATTTTTCTGTGGGTATGTCTGCAGCAGAGCAGGTAAGCTGCAGCGCGTACCTCTGCAGGGCAATACCCAGCAGCTGGAGGAGGGGCCACTGCTGTGGCACATATGACGCTGGAAAGACGCCAGACGAGGGTGCAGCCTCTGAGATCCTGCACCGGGAACAGGCCAAAGTCATCAACTGTGCTGGAAGTCAGGATGGAGGGCCGGGTCCACGGTCCACTTCTATATCTTGATCTACAAGTTGGTTAAACAGGTGGACCCGCTGGATGCAGTGGCTCATGCCTGTAATCCCAGCACTTTGGGAGGCTGAGGCAGCCAGGTCACTTGAGGTCAGTTTGAGACCAGCCTGGCTGACATGGTGAAACCCTGTCTCTACCAAAAATACAAAAATGTGCCAGGCGTAGTGGTGCGTACCTATAGTCCCAGCTATTTGGAAGGCTGAGACAGGAAAATCGCCGGGAGGTGAAGGTTGCTGTGAGCAGAGATCATGCCACTGCACTCCAGCCTGGGCAACAGAGCAAGACTCCGTCTCAAAAAAAGAAAAAGGTGGCTGGGTGAGGTGGTTCACGCTTGTAATCCCAGCACTTTGGGAAGCTAAGGCATGTGGATCATGAGGTCGGAAGATCAAGACCATCCTGGCCAACATGGTGAAACTCCATCTCTAATGAAAATACAAAAATTAACTGGGCATGGTGGGCTACTCAGGTGGTTGAGGAAGAATTGTTTGAATCCAGGAGGTTGAGGCTGCAGTGAGCCGAGATTGTGCCAATGCACTCCAGCCCAGGTGACAGAGCAAGACTCAATCTCAGGAAAAAAAAAAAAAGAAACAGGTGAACCCACTTCTCAAAAACTCACTACTGGTGGAGATTTGTGCAGTTTTCTATATATGCATGACACTTCAAAAAAAGCACAAGTTATGCTGGTGCCGTGACTGACGCCTGTAATCCCAGCACCTTGGGAAGGCACTTTCTTAGCTGTGAAAGCTGCTGGAGGGTGGGATGGGGGCTCAGCCGGATGAAGAGCAAGGTGGGTAACAGTTTGGGGTGTCTGAGGGGCAGAGAGTCAGAAGGGAAGGGCAGGGCAAGCCCGTGGGGGGCTCTGGCTGACACAGGAGGGCGGCTTTCAGTGTGTCGGAGGTGTCAAGGGTGTAATATGTGAGTGTGTGTCTGTGGGGGGCGGGGGGTTGGGGGAGACCCAGATGCAGTCTGGGAAGGGCCACTTGGCAGCTGTGTGGAGTGGGAGCTGCAGAGGGGAGGGTGGTGGTGGCCAGGCCAGCTACAGGGCTGCTGCACCTGTCCAGGTGGGGGATAGATCCATGGATCCAGGTTACACCTGAGGATGAAGTCACAGGCTGCCTGCTCTGTGCCTTAGTTCCCCCCTCAAACCCTAAGGGCAAGCCACCGCTGTATTCAGCACTGAGGGTCTGGAGTGAAGGTCCCTCTGTATAATATTTATAGAGGCAGAAGGGAAGTTCCTTGGACCATGAGAAAGTTCAGAAGAAATACATCAGGGCTGATGAGGCGGACTGTGCTTTGCTTGTCACTGGCAGGACAAGGAGCAGAAACCCAGTCACTTGGAGCTCCTCCGTCCAGCCTCCTCAGCCCTGCTGCCTGCTCCCCTCACACTCCCACTTCCCTGCACAGCTGGTGTTCCTCCAGCCCTCTGTGTTTCTGGGAATGTCTCCTTCCTCCCTCCCTCCACGTCCTCCCAGTGAACATCAGACCCTCAGGGTGTTTTCCTGGTGCCGTTATTCACCCTTCCTTTGTCCTGGACACCCCTGGCCACCAGGTGTGGACCAGACCTCTTTCTGCATGTCTCCTGAACCTGGCAGCCATACGACATGAGAGCCCCACAGAGGCAGGGACTGACCTGTTCCTCCCATGTCCCCAGGCCCCACGCAGAGCAGTGCTACATCAATCCATGAGCTGATGGGCAGTCTTACCAGATCGAAGACAAAGGGCTGGTCAGGAGGACCCCTGGGGCACCTTTCCTGCCTGTTTCCTGTGCTGCTGTTGCTCTGCACACACTATAGGCGTGGGCACGCTGGATGCCCGACTCACATCCAGTGGGCCTCCTCCCCAGCTGCAGCCCCCAGCACAGAGCCCATCGCACTGGCACCTGCCACAGTGCTGATCAATTGTGTCTGTATGGCTGCAGCCCAGGGTCCCGGGCCTTGGAGGGGATGCACACGCTCAGTGTGTCACACACAGGGCTCTCCAAACTGAGGGTTGGGACCCATGTGCCCTATGAAATCAGGATTGCA
>NW_016107441.1:0-1125 GCF_001604975.1 Cebus imitator | reverse complement strand
AAGTGAAGGAAAAATAAAATCTTTTGTGAACAAGCAAGTACTCAGAGATTTCATCACCACCAGGCCTGCTTTACAAGAGCTTCTGAAAGAACCACTACACATAGAAAGGAACAACCAGCATCAGCCTTTCCAAAAATATACCAAAAAGTAAAGAGCATCAACATAATGAAGAATTTACATCAACTAATGGGCAAAACAGCCAGCTAACATCAAATGGCAGTACTAAACTCGACTAAATCAAAACACACAGCCAAAACCTATCGGTATGCTGCATCTAGACCCAACTATACACAAAGACTCAAAGGGATGGAGAAAGATTTACCAACCAAATGGAGAGCAAAAATAAATACATAAATAAAAAGCAGGAGTTGCAATTCTCGCCTCTGATAAAATAGATTTTAAAGCAACAAAGATCAAAAGAGGCAAAGGAGGACATTACATAACGGTAAAAGGATCAATGCAACAAGAAGAGCTAATGATCCTAAATATATATGCACCCAATACAGGAACACCCAGATACATAAAACTTATAAAGAGACTTGGACTCCCACACAATAATAGTGGGAGACTTCAACATCAATATTAGACAGATCAATGAGACAGAAAATTAACAAGGATATCCAGGACCTGAACTCAGATCTGGAACAAGTAAACTTAATAAACACTTACAGAATTCTCCACTTTAAATACACAAAATATACACTCTTATCAGCACCACATCACACCTACTTACAGGTTTAAATGAAATATTGGTTGGCTGCTGGTTTGTTATTTTCTTCCCTCATTTTTTTTCCTGTCTCCATTATTAAGAAAAAAAAAAAGAAAAGAAAAGGAAAAAAAAAGGGTCCAGCACAGTAGCTCACGTCTGCAATCTTAGCACTCTGGGAGGCCCAAGTGGGAGTATCTTTTGAGCCCAGGAGTTTGAGACCGGTCTGAGCAACAGAATGAGACCCCATCTTTACAAAGAATTAAAAAACTAGCTGAGCATGGTGGCATGAGCCTGTGGTCCCAGCTACTCGCGAGGCTGAGGCAGGAGGATCATTTGAGCCCACGGGTTTGAGGCTGCAGTAAGCCATGAGTGTACCACTGCACGCCAGCCTGGGTGACATCCTGTCTCTGGAGGAA
>NW_016107440.1:5502016-5504798 GCF_001604975.1 Cebus imitator | reverse complement strand
GATATCAGCCCTTTGTCAGATGGGTAGACTGCAAAAATTTTTTCCCATTCTGTTGGTTGCCGATTCACTCTAATGACTGTTTCTTTTGCCATGCAGAAGCCGTGGAGTTTGATTGGGTCCCATTTGTCTATTTTGGCTTTTATTGCCAATGCTTTTGGTGTTTTGGTCATGAAGTTCTTGCCTACACCTATGTCCTGAATAGTTTTGCCTAGATTTTCTTCTAGGGTTTTTATGGTGTTAAGTCTTATGTTTAAGTCTTTAATCCATCTGGAGTTAATTTTAGTGTAAGATGTCAGGAAGGGATTCAGTTTCTGCTTTCTGCACATAGCTAGCCAGTTTCCCCAACACCATTTATTAAACAGGGATTCCTTTCCCCATTGCTTGCTTTTTTCAGGTTTGTCAAAGATCAGATGGTTGTAGATAGGTTGTGTTGCCTCCGAAGCCTCTGTTCTGTTCCATTGGTCTATATCTCTGTTTTGGTACCAGTACTATGCTGTTTTGATTACTGTGGACTTGTAGTATAGTTTGAAGTCCAGTAGTGTGATGCCTCCCGCTTTGTTCTTTTTGCTTAGAATTGACTTGGCTATGCGGGCTCATTTTTTGTTCCATATGAAGTTTAAGGTGTTTTTTTCCAGTTCTGTGAAGAAAGTCATTGGTAGCTTGATGGGAATAACGTTGAATCCGTAAATTACTTTGGGCAGTATGGCCATTTTCACGACATTGATTCTTCCTAACCATGAACATGGAATGTTTCTCCATCTGTTTGTGTCCTCTCTTATTTCATTGAGCAGTGGCTTGTAGTTCTCCGTGAAGAGGTCCTTTACGTTCCTTGTTAGTTGTATTCCTAAGTATTTTATTCTCTTTGTGGCAATTGTGAATGGCAGTTCGTTCTTGATTTGGCTCTCTTTAAGTCTGTTATTGGTGTATGGGAATGCTTGTGATTTTTGCACATTGATTTTGTATCCTGAGACTTTGCTGAAGTTGCTTATCAGTTTCAGGAGATTTGGGGCTGAGACAATGGAGTCTTCTAGATATACAATCATGTCGTCTGCAAATAGAGACAATTTGACTTCCTCCTTTCCTATTTGAATACCCTTGATTTCTTTTTCTTGCCTGATTGCTCTGGCTAGAACTTCCAGTACTATATTGAAAAGGAGTGGTGAAAGTGGGCATCCTTGTCTAGAGCCAGATTTCAAAGGGAGTGCTTCCAGTTTTTGCCCATTCAGTATGATATTGGCTGTTGGTTTGTTGTAAATAGCTTTTATTATTTTGAGATACGTTCCGTCAATACCTAGTTTATTGAGGGTTTTTAGCATAAAGCGCTGTTGAATTTTGTCAAATGCCTTCTCTGCATCAATTGAGATCATCATGTGGTTTTTGTCTTTGGTTTTGTTTATGCGGTGAATTACGTTTATAGACTTGTGTATGTTGAACCAGCCTTGCATCCCTGGGATGAAGCCTACTTGATCGTGGTGGATAAGCCTTTTGATGTGCTGTTGCAATCGGCTTGCCAGTATTTTATTGAAGATTTTTGCATCTATGTTCATCATGGATATTGGTCTGAAGTTTTCTTTTCTTGTTGAGTCTCTGCCGGGTTTTGGTATCAGGATGATGTTTGTCTCATAAAATGATTTGGGAAGGATTCCCTCTTTTTGGATTATTTGGAATAGTTTCAGAAGGAATGGTACCAGCTCCTCTTTGTATGCCTTGTAGAATTCGGCTGTGAACCCATCTGAGTTAGCTCTTCTTGTTTGATTGATCCTTTTACCATTATATAGTGTCCTTCTTTGTCGCTTTTGATCTTTGTTGGTTTGAAGTCCATTTTATCAGAGATTACCATTGCAACCCCTGCTTTTTTTTGTTCTCCATTTGCTTGGTATATATTCTTCTATCCTTTATTTTGAGTCTATGTGTGTCTTTGTATGTGAGATGGGTTTCCTGAATACAGTACCCTGATGGGTCTCGACTTTTTATCCAGTTTGCCAGTCTGTGTCTTTTGATTGGGGCGTTTAGGCCGTTTACACTCAATGTTAATATTGTTATGTGTGAATTTGATCCTGCCATTTTGTTACTGGCTGGTTTTCTTTCCCGTTAGTTGATTCATTTTCTCCATTGCATTTTTGGTCTTTGCCCACTGGTTTGCTTTTGCAGTGTCTGGTACTTGTTCCTTTCTGTGCTTAGTGTTTCTTTCAGGAGCTCTTGTGAGGGCAGGTCTGGTGGTTACAAAATCTCTCAGTAATTGCTTGTTCATATAGGATTTTATTTCTCTTCACATAAGAGGCTTAGTTTGGCTGGATATGAAATTCTGGGTTGAAGGCTCTTTTCTTTAAGGATGTTGAATATTGGACCCCACTCTCTTCTGGCTTGTAGGGTTTCTGCGGAGAGATCCACTGTGAGTCTGATTGGCTTCCCTCTGTGGATTACCTGACCTTTCTCTCTGGCTTCCCTTAGCATTTTTTCCTTCATTTAAACCCTGGTGAATCTGACAATTATGGGCCTTGGGGTTGCTCTTCTTGAGGAATATCTTTGTGGAGTTCTCTGTATCTCTTGAATTTGAATGTTGGACTGCCTTGCTAGGCTTGGGAAGTTCTCCTGGATAGTATCCTGGAGTGTGTTTTCCAGCTTGGATTCATTCTTCCCATCATATTCAGGTATACCGATCAAGCATAGATTAGGTCTTTTCACATAATCCCATATTTCTTGGAGGCTTTGTTCACTTCTTTTCACTCTTTTTTCTCTTGTCTTGCCTTCTCTTTTTATTTCATTGAGTTCATCTTCAATC
>NW_016107440.1:5482557-5502002 GCF_001604975.1 Cebus imitator | reverse complement strand
ATCTTCAATCTCAGATATACTTTCTTCTTGATCAATTCGGCTATTAAAACTTATGTTTGCTTCATGCAGTTCTCATGCTTTGTTTTTCAACTCCATCAAGTCGTTTATGTTCTGCTCTAAGCTGGTTATTCTAGTTAGCATTTCGTCTCACCTTTTTTCAGGGTTTTTGGTTTCTTTGCATTGATTTAGAACATGTTTCTTTAGCTCAGAAGAGTTTGTTAATATCCACCTTCTGAAGCCTGTTTCTGTCAGTTCATCACACTCTTCCTCGGTCATGTTGTGTTCCTGTGTTGTTGAGGAGTTGTGATCCCTTAAAGGAGAAGAGGTGTTCTGGTCTTTGATGGTTTCATCTTTTTTGCATTGGTTTTTTCCCATCTTCATAGATTTACCTGGCTGTGGTTTCAGGGAGCTGCTTGATGAGGTCGCTTTTTGCCTGTCAAGGTGCTACTGGGTTTCTAGGGACTCCTTCAGTTTACTAGGGAAGCTTCCTGTGTCTTTTTTGTTTATACTGGGAGATTGGGCCCTCTTATTCTGCTGGCCAGTAGGCACTGCTGGTTGGTCAAGAACTCTGTCCCATTGCTAAGTAGGCTTCCAGTGTTTTTTGTTAAAACATGTAGCCCAGTCCCACCCCTCTAGTGGTGGGTTGTGCTCTTCCTCCACTGGGCTGAATCATTCAGGGTCCAGCTCAGACTGTGACACTGGTTGTGCAACCCACTGGAGTCAGAGCTTCAGCCCTCTGGAGTTTGTGGGAGAGGGTAGGGACCTGCCCAGCCACACCCCGCCGTCTCCCCCTTTCAGCTTCCTCTCTCTCCAGTCATGGGGAAGGGGCCCCCTGCGCTGCTCCATCCATCCTCCCACTTACAGCTCCCTCTCTCTCCGGGAGTGGGAAGGAGGCGATAGCTTGGTCTGCAGGCTCTCTCAGCCGGCTTTTGAGCTTATGCATCTGTTTAGGCCTGTGCATCAATACGGGACACCATCCTGGATTATTCAACTCCATGCTTGTAATTCCCGGGGCTTGACTGGCAAAGATCGCCTGTTCTGTGTATTGCTAAGGCTTTGTGGGAAGCACTGTATGTGGACCGGAGTGCCAGAGGGGGAGCCTCTGACTTGCCAGTCAGATGCACTTTCTGGGTGAAGCAGCACCCCTCCCCACCTTGCTCTGCCATGCCTAGGCTTTGCTCACCATAGGACAAGACCCACTGAAATGCCCCTGGTACCTTGGTTGGAGCTAAGAGATCTCTGGATTTCTGTGTCTCTCTCGCTGGGTGTTGTGTGCCGGAGTTGTGTCTATTCGGTCATCTTGGAGTTGGCTGTTTGTTTTTTGAGACAGAGTTTCACTCTATCGCTAGGCTAGGGTGCAGTGGTGAGATCTCGGCTCACTGCAACTTCCACCTCCCTGGTTCAAGCAGTTCTCCTGCCTCATCATCCCAAGTAGCTGGGAATACAGATGCATGCCAACACGCCCGACTAATTTTTGTATTTTTAGTACAGATGGAGTTTCACCATGTTGGCCAGGATGGTCTCGATCTCTTGACCTCATGATATGCCCCCTTCAGCCTCCCAAAGTGCTGGGATTACAGGTGTGAGCCACTGCGCCCAGCCTATTCTAAGGTTTTATATGTGGAAGCACCATGCCCTGAAACAAAAGATTGATTTTTAAAGTGCATCATGAACACTACATACAGAGTTTGTGTAAGAGGAGAGATGAAAATCTAACATGCTTTAAAAAGGAACATGCAACTTATCTACATACATAAAATTTAAATAACAGCAATAGAAGACACAATCTGACATCTGAAAATCAAGGTAGAAATCTCTTTTAAATAAACTTGGCACAATTTTTAAAGTAAGTTATGAACAATAATAATACCTGAATATAGTATGTAAAGGTACCAATACAACAAAGCTAAAACAATATTCCTAGAAAGATTATTTGCTGTATGTTATTTTTAAAAAATAATCTAAGTACTTACCTTAAGAAGGTAAATGAATAAAATTTAAAAATTGCCTGAGAAAATCTATGAAAGGAAATTAACCTAGAGAAGCAGAATATAATTTATAAACCACACAAATAGAGTTTAAAAATAAGTGGTAGCCAACATGCCCAATACAAGTTTCTGTGATGAAAGAAATGCCCTATATCTGCATTGTCCATTGCAGTAACTGCCACACATATGTAGTCACAGAATTTCTAGTTTGGCCACTAATTTGGCTTTTACTACTGAGGATATGGCATTTAATTATTTAATTATAATTAATTTACAGTTTATAGCCACGTGTGACTAGTAGTTCCTATATTGGACAACACAGATCTACAGTCTTGGAGGATGCAATTAAAATAATGAGATATAGTCAAAACAAAAATGGATACATATCCACCATGGAATATTATGAAGCCATAAAAAAGGAATGAGATCATGTCCTTTGCAGGAACATAGATGGAGCTGGAAGCTATCATTCTCAGCAAACTAACCCAGGAATAGAAAAACAAACACTGCATGTTCTCATTATAAGTGGGAGCAGAACGATGAGAACACATGGGCACTGGGAGAGGAGCAACACACACTAGGGCCTGTTGGAGGTGTTGGAGGCAGTGGGAGGGAGAGCATCAGGATAAATGGCTAATACATATGTGCAGTGGAGTATTATTCAGTGTTACATAATAATGAAACCCGGTCATTTGTGACAACATGGATGACTTGGAGAGCCTTATATTATATGAAATAGGCCAACCACAGAATGACAAATACTGTATGATTTCACTTGTATTTGAAATCTAAAATAGACAAACTCACAAAAGCCGACAGAATGGTGGTTGCCAGGGTTAAGGTGCCAGAGAAATGGGTAGGTGTGGTTAGGGCACAAAGTCTCAGATGTAGCACATAAATAAGTTCTGGAGGTCTAGTTTATAGCACAGTGCTTATAGCTAAGAATATTCTATTGCATACTTAAAATTTGCTAAGAGGGTAGATTTTATGTTAAGCATTCTTACCAAAACAAATAATAATAATAAGGGGGGGGACTTTGAGAGATGACGGATGTGTTTATAATCTTGATGGCGGTGATGCGTTCATGGTGTATACTTATCCCCAAACTCACTGAGATGTACACCTTAAATATGTACTGCTTTTAAAATCTAATCATATCTCAACAAAGTGGATTTAAAAAAGAAATGAGAGGGGGTTGGTTAAAAAATTTTAAAGGAGGGGTAGATGTTCCCTTGTTTTTCTCTCTTGGCTTTTTCCTTTCCTGCTGCCTGGAATTCAAAAATGACAGGTGGAGATTTAGCAGTCAAACTAGTGCCTCTTCTCAAGTAGAGCAGAGCAGACAGCAGGAAGGAGCCTGCATCCCTAATGACTTTGGCAAATATCTGTCCTAGCCATGGTAGGTGTAGATGTAGACTTAAGTAAGAGAGACATAAATTTCTGCCTTGTTTAAGGCACTTTGTTCAGTCCACACATAGAGAATATGTGTTCCTTATGAGTAGGAAGAACGTTTATGGCATATGGATCATGACAGGTGTTCAACCATGTGGGACGATGCTGATTATGATGACAATGGTGACAAACAGCATCAAATGATAAGCAGTGAAAAAAGTGGCTTAATAGTTGTGTATGGTTACTTTATTTAAAGATTCTGCTGCTAATATTCAATGTATTTATATGCTGGTGGGAGTTTTATTAGATGTAAACTAAGAAAGTTTACATTATTTAATAAAAAATTCTTGATCAACTTTAAAAACAATAAAAATATTGGTAGATTAAACTAAGCATCTGTATTGCAAAGCAACTTTCCCAGCTGGTCTTATGCATAGTAATGATCAAGAATCCCCGATCTAGCTTCAACCGATCTCAACCTTTATAGGTGCTATCAAGGTTGAAGGAAGAGAGTTTTCCTGACTATTTGCATACCTCCAGTAAGTAATAGATCTAGAGATCTAGAACTCAAATCCGGACCTCCTCCTTCCACCTGCGGTGGTCTTTTGCTTTTCTGTTTTGTTCCACTTGGTGAAGAAGATTTGAGAATAAATGACCACATGATTCAACTCCCTCCTCAGCTCTGAGGACTATAATCTCGTTCTAGCAAGCAAGAAGCTTCCACAGTAGTGGATGAGGCAAATATACGGTCAGTAATCTAACATACAAGGCAGTAAGCACTGTGACGTAAACAAAGCACTTTGGGGTTTCAGACCAGGAGCGAGTGGGGTGATTCATTCTTAGCAGGGCTAGTAAAGTCTCTGGGAAGTGTTCACTAACAAAACATCTGGTCATTCGCTAAACCAACTGATTTCTCAACGCAGACTAATTTACTGTAACAATATAAATGGTTGTTTGTTCATAAACTTTCATCTTTTGCCAAAATGTTTGTAGCTGATGTTCCCATTTAACAAGGTTTTCTGGTCAAAACGGTGCACCCACATCATCCTAATGAAATGGCTGTCCAATAAAAAAAAAGACTCTCAGTCCTCCCATAAAAGCAATTTTGCATGCATAGAACACCTCTATCTATGAATATCACTAATGAGGTACAGAAGGACACTTATTATCCAAACAGAGACATTCCACTGGTGCTAGACAGCCACAGACGGAAGTTTTCTCTGCCTCCTGGAAACGAAGCCAAGCTTTCTTCTTTCTTCAGCCATGAGGTTTGCTGTCCTCCTCTTCACCATTTTCTTCTTTATGAGCCAAGTTCTACCAGGTAACCAAACAAACTTGGTAAGAGCAAAGTGTCTAACACCTTACAGGGATTCAGCACTCAAAGACAATTCACCATCACCTGTCATCAGAAAAGGGGGTCTCCTAGGAAATCTGGAAGACACGTTGGCTGTGAGGCCTGCAGCCACCTAATTCATTAATTCTCTATAGCAACTCAGTTAGATGACGTCAATGGTATTTCAAGTGTTTGAAACCCTCTTACTCCATCTCTAAATTAGACAAGTTTACTAGAGTTCAAAAATTAAAAATCAGGCATTATTCTACTAAATTTTGGTCTCTAAAACTCCTCTGCTTTCTTTCAGCAAATGTTAGTTACCCTAAGACACTGGCGTAAGAGCTGTGCTAAAGCTATGGTAGGCTCAGACAGAAGGGATTGGTGGGGGAAGTATCTGAAAATATTACTATAATCTAAGAAATCTTTAACCTATTGCTCCCCAGTACTGCTGGTCTCTGGGGCTCCACTTTTCCCCGTAAGGCTCCATCTCAAACCCTAGCTTTCCCTCTTCCTTCTCAGCATCTGGTCTTGTCATGTAGAACTTAAACACAGGGACCAGGGATGACTCTGCCACAGAGTATAGCCTACTGCATTCAGCATGCAAACATTAATCACAGGCATAAGGCCCCTTGCACAGACATGCTTTGGACAAGTATGTGTAGGACTTCTTGGATTTGCCCAAGGAGGTTACCAGACACCTAAAATAGATCAGGAAATTTTCTAGAACTCCTGAACATGTATATTCAAGGAAAAATAAGCAACTTATTGCCTCTATTTTTGCTGTTTTATAGAGGAAAAAATTAAGGCCCTGGAAACTGAAGTGCTTTTCCCAACAGTGGGGTAAATGTCAGAGTCAAGGTTTTGTTTTTACATCCCGGCTTTCCTTACACACCCCACCCAAGGATTCTGTTGTGCTGTTCCTTTGTGTGACTCCCCAAATCCTGGTTTAAGTTAGTACAACATATCAAGTTGTATTAACTTAGTATGTTAATACATTATATGTGTTTCACTCTTAATATATACAATGGTTTCTAGAGAAAAATTGCAACCTCAAAGACCAGTGCCAGAGATATAAGAAGTGAGTGAATGAAGTCACAGGATGTAACAAGTATTGGCACAGATATATCTGTGTATTAAATACATAGGAATATTGTTCCCTTCCACACACACACAAAAATCCTCTCTAACAATTCACTTAAGGTATATTATCTTTTAGGTCTGCATTTCGGTTCTACTTTTGAAAGATACATATATTATAACCTATCATATCATATATATATATATATATATATATATATATACACATATATATATATACACTGTGTGTGTGTGTGTGTGTGTGTGTGTGTGTGTGTGTGTGTGTGTAAAAATAAAAAGAGAGGAGCCAAAAGAGATTTTCTTCTCTTTCATTCCAGGAAAATCTGTAGTACAAGATACTATATTTTTTAAAGGCTGATGGCTCCCATCAGTTTTAGGTGATAGTAAGGAATAAGAAAGATGAATGAACTGAAACGTGCATGCTCTAGGACTTGTAAAGGAAAGCAGGCTACTTACCGCCAGCCTTTTGTCATGTAGGTGTACCCAATATTCTCAGATTTTTCAAGAACACCAAAAAATCCAAATTTTTGTGTGACAGCAGGTTTTTACGTGTATAAAAAATTAAATAACAACACAGCAAAAAAAAAAAAATCTATCCAAGATTATTCTCAGGCACTGCCCCCTGTGTTCATGTAATTCAATACAAATTAAGAAAGACTTATGAATGGTTACAATAACCCTCTTCTGTGTGCAGTCAGGGGCAAATTCAAGGAGATCTGTGAGCGTCCAAATGGCTCCTGCCGGGACTTTTGCATCGAAACAGAAATCCATGTTGGGAGATGTTTAAATAGCCGACCCTGCTGCCTGCCTCTGGGGAATCAACCAAGAATTGAGAGCACTACACCCGAAAAGAACTGAAGCCTGTTTTTTGGATGTTTTAGGTTCTCTTTTCCTCTCTCCCTCTGCTGCTCTCCCCCCTCCCCTTTTCTCACAGAGATTTTTATTGAATCCTCAGTAAAGAATAAAGCAAAACCAGCAAACACAAAACCTCTTTTGAAAGTTTATATTACTGGCCGGGCACAGTGGCTCATGCCTGTAATCTCAGCACTTTGGGAGGCCAAGGCAGGTGGATCACGAGGTCAGGAGATTGAGACCATCCTGGACAACATGGTGAAACCCTGTCTCTACTAAAATACAAAAATTAGTTGGGCATGGTGGTGGGCACCTGTAATCCCAGCTACTTGGGAGGCTGAGGCAGGAGAATCGCTTAAACCCAGGAGGCGGAGGCTGCAGTGAGCCAAGATCACGCCACTGCACTCNAAAAAAAAAAAAAAAAAAAAAAAAAAGGTTTATATTACATGTTATGACTTGATTACTGTTTGGTTTCCAGTATCCTATCTGATCTGCAACTAAGTATCACATATGAAGGAAAGATACAGTCATTTTCAGACAAACAAATGCTAAGATAATTTGCCATTACCAAGCCAGCACTGTAAGAACTGCTAAAAGGAGGTCTAAATCTTGAAACAAATCCTGGAAACACATCAAAACAGAATCTCTTTAAAGCATAAATCACACAGGACCTATAAAACAAAAATACAAGTTAAAGAACAAAAACAAAAAAAAACAAAGTTTGCAGGCAGCAAAGAGCATGATGACCACGATGGTACCTCACGTTTCAATCCTAACATGAATGTAAATGGACTAAATGCTTCACTTAAAAGATGGAGAACCACAGAATGAGTAAGAACTCACCAACCAACCATCTGCTGTCTTCAGGAAACTAACCTAACATATAAGGATTCACATAAACTTAAAATAAAGGGGTGGAAAAAGGCATTTCATGCAAACAGACAACAAAATTGAGCAGGGGTAGCTATCCTTATATCAGACAAAACAAACTTGAAAGCAACAGTGGTTAAAGAGACAGAAGGACATTATATAATGGTAAAAGACCTGTTCTAACAGGAAAACATCACAATTATCACCATATAGGCACCTAATACTGGAGCTCTCAAATTTATAAAACAATTACTAATAGACCTAAAAAATGAGATAGACAGCAACGCCATAATTGCAGGTGACTTCAATACTCCACTGACAGCCCTAGACAGGTCATCAAGATAGAAAGTCAATAAAGAAACAATAGGTTTAAACTAAACCCTGGAACAAATGGACTTAACAGATATATACAAAACCTTTCATCCAACAACCACTGAATACACATTCTATTCAATAGCACATGAAAATTTCTCCAAGATAGACCATATGATAGGCCATAAAATGAGCCTCAATAAATTTAAGAAAATTGAAATTATATCAAGCACTATCTCAGAGCACAGTGGAATAAAAGTGGGAATCCACTCCAAAAGGAACCCTCAAAACCATGTAAATATACGAAATTAAATAACCTGCTCCTGAATGAGCAGGGGGTCAAAAATGAAATCAAGATGGAAATTTAAAAATATTCTTCACACTGAATGACAATAATGACACAATCTATCAGAAGCTCTGGCATACCGCTAAGGTGGTGCTAAGAGGAAGGTTCATAGCCTTAATTCCTACATCAAAAAGTCTGAAAGAGC
Source organism: Cebus imitator (assembly GCF_001604975.1). Classification (NCBI taxonomy): domain Eukaryota; kingdom Metazoa; phylum Chordata; class Mammalia; order Primates; family Cebidae; genus Cebus; species Cebus imitator. The sequence goes on along the minus strand of NW_016107440.1, from coordinate 5,493,669 downwards.
ACAGATAGACAACCTAAGGTCACACCTCAGGGAACGAGAGAAACAAGAACAAACCAAATGCAAACCCAGCAGAAGAAAGAAGATAACCAACATTACGGCAGAACTAAATGAAATTGAAACAAAAAAAAAATACAAAAGATAAAGGAAACAAAAATCTGGTTATTTGAAAATATGAATAAAATTGATAGTGCATTAAGATTAAGAAAAGAAGAGAAAAAATCCAAATAACCTCACTGAGAAATAAAACAGGAGATACTATAACTGGTAACCACTGAAATACAAAAGATCATTCAAGGCTACTATGAACACCTCTATGCTCACACACTAGAAAACCCAGAAGAGATGGATAAATTCCTGTAAAGATACAACCCTCCTAGCTTAACTCAGGAAGAGTTAGATACCCTGAACAGATCAATAACAAGCAGCAAGATTAAAATGGTAATTTAAAAATTACCAACAAAAAAAGAGTCCAGAGCCACATGAATTCACAGCAAAATTCTACCAGATGTTGAAAGAAGAATTGGTACCAATCTTTTGGACACTATTCCATCATCAGCGATATAAAATAAGTAAGTCTACAGATCTCATGTACAACACTAGGACTGTAATTAATAACGTATCATTTGCCAGAAATTTGCCCAAAGTAGATATTAGACACTTTCACCACAAAAAGGTAACTATGTGAGATGATATGTTAATTTGCTTGATTATGGTAATCATTATACTGTATATATGTACATATATATATATATACAAACATAATATTGTATGTCTTAAATACAATAAAAAGAAAGTGGATGCATAAGGCAATAAATATAAACCTATGTTGACGATCATACAATGTATAAAGATGTGATTTATGACAATAACAGCATAAAGGAGGGGCAGAACCATATAGAAACAAGGTTTGATATACTGTGAAAATTAAGCTGGTGTTAAACTAGACTGTAGTAAATTAATATGCTAATTTTAATGCCCAGAGTAACCACTGAGAAGGAACTGAAAAATATGTAGTACATCGGGGGCAGGGCTGACCAGAAGTACCACAATTGGAGGCTCCCATCTTTTTTGTTTTTCAGTTCTTTCATTCCTTCATTATTGCCTTCCTTTGTATTAAATATTTAAATATTAAACATTTCTAGTGTATCACTTTAATTTCTTGTTCTTGTACTACATATTTTTTTATTTTTTATATCACTGAAACTTCAACCCTTTGGCTTCCATCTTCTGTCTTCCACACCCTCTCCCCCCTCACCTCTTCTAACCTTTCTATTTCTTGGGGGTTTTGTGGGAGTTTTTTCTTAGGGTCTACCTATAAATGAGATAATGAAGTATTTTTCTTTCTGTGCCTGCATTATTAACATAATGTCTTCATCCATGTTGATGCAAATGACAGAATCTTTTTTATAAAATGGAGTGATATTTTATTATGTATATAATTCCTTCATCTATCCACCTGTTCGTAACACTTAGGTTGTTTCAATATCTTGGGTATTGTGAATAATGCTGCAATGTGCAGCTTTGTTTTGAAATCAGAAAAAAAGAGGATATTGTTTATGTATTCTAAAGTTACCTTTATTAAAGGTACACACACATGCACATAAACACACACACACACCCCAGCATTTTTATTCCTTTATGTGGATTGAAATTACTATGTAATGTTCTTTCATTTCAGCCCAAATAACTCCCCATAGAATTTTTGATCATCCAACTGTATTCTTATAAGAAGTCAGCTGTAAATGCATTGTAATCACTAATACACTAGTCTTTTCTTATCTGCAGTTTTACTTTCCATGGCTTCAGTTACCAATGGTCAACTTTGGCCTGAAAATATTAAATGGAAAATTTCAGAAATAAACAATTTTCAATTGCATGCCATTGGAGTAGCATGATGAAATCTCATGCTATCTCGCTTCATCCCACTGGGGGTGTGAACCATTCCTTTGTCCAGCGTATTCATCCTGTATATGCTGCCCACTCATTGGTCAATTAGCACCTGTCTTGCTTATCAGATTGACTGTCACACTATCACAGTTCTGTGTTCAAGTAACCCTTATTTTACTTAATAATGGCCCCAAAATTCAAGAGTACTCTCCCTAATTTATATATTAAAATTATTAAATTTTAAACTTTGATTAAATGTTATTATAAGTATGTATTGCAAAACATAATAAGTATATGGTTCAATACTATCCATGGTTTCAGGCATTCACTAGGAATTTTGAAATATATCCCTCGTGGATTAGGAGGAACTACTGTATGTGATAAGTCTCTTCTCTCCTGCTGTTTTCAAGATTTACTCTTTAGCTTCGGATTTGAACCATTTGGTGATGATATGTCTTTGTGTGGTCTCTGTGAGTTTATCCATCTAGAGCACCCTGAGCTTCTTATACATGCAGATTAATTTTTTTCTTTAAAATGGAAAGTATTAGACAATTGTATCTTCAAATATACTTTCTGTACCTTTCACTCTCTTTTCTTTTTGGAACTTCCATTATGCATATGTTGATCTCTTGATGGTATTCCGCAGGTCTATTAAGCTCCATTTATTATTCTTCATTCTTTTCCCTAACTGATATTTTCTCTATCTGGATAATCCTAATTGACCTATTTTCAAGTTCACTAATTATTTTTTATACCACCTCAAATCTGCTGTTGAGCCCTCTAGAGCATTTTTCATTTCAGTTATTTTATGTTTAAACTCCAGAATTTCATTTGGTTTTGTTTAATATGCATACATATATATATACACATAATTTTTAAAAATTAATTTATGTTGATATTCTCTATTTTGTGAGATATCATTCTCATGTTTTTGTTTAGTTCCTTAGATGTAGTTTCCTTTAGCTCTTTGAACGGATCTAAAATAGTTGATCTAAATGCTGTTTCTATTAAGGCCAGTGTCTGGGCCTGCTCAGGGGCAGTTTTTATTAACTGCATTTTTCCTTTCCATGTGCCATAATTTCTTGCTTTTTTTCTTTTTGTGTGTCTCATCATTTTTTTTGAAAACCCAGACATTTTAAACATGATAATGTGGCCACTCTAGAAATAAGTTTCTCCCTCCTCCCCACATTGTACTCCGTGTTGTAGTTATATGTTTGTTTAGTGTCTTTTCTGAATTAACTTTGTGGTTTCCATTTTTTGTCACCTACATCCATTAAAATATTTCTTCCATTAGCTTAGATGTCAGCTAATAGCTTGACAAAGATTTCCAAATGTGTTTGGAACTGAAAGTCTGTCTAGTCCTTGCAGAGGTACTTTGTGTATGTGTTGGGCCATGCTTTCAACACTCAGCCAGGCAGTTTACAACCCTGCCTTGGCCTACATTTTCTGCTTGTGCAGGGAAGGTAGAAATTTCTCAGATTTTTACTGAACACACACACAGCCTTGACATACACATCATTTTGCAGATTCTCAGAAATACTTTGAAGCTTCTCAAAGCCTATATTCCCAAAAGCATTCTCATTCCCAGTACTTTCTCTCAAGCTTTCTGTTTAGTCTATTGTTTTCCCCAGTGCTCAGGCAGCAGAATTTATAATGCTTTTCTGTAAATGTTTTCTACAACCTTCCCCTGCCACTAAGTAGCAGCTTTGCCGTGAGTGAGATCCAAATTAGATGAAAAAACAAGGCTTTTGAAAATGTATTCCAGGGAGTCAACAGACAGATTAATTTTTCATGAATGAGGTTCATTCTGTTACTTCTGGCATTGATACTAAGAATCTGGGCATTATTTTCAAGACTGCTGCTTATCTGTGGAGTGAAGAATGGAATAGGGTAAGTTAAAAACCATAAGTCAATGTTCTTACTGAGACCAGACATTTTGCTTGAATTAGCACTCCCTAGATTGCTGAAAACCTTTAGTTAGTTTGTTTGCTTTTTTTAATTGCATTTTAGATTTTGGGGTACATGTGAAGAACACGTAAGATTGTTGCATAGGTACACACATGGCAGTGTGGTTTGTTGCCTTCCTCCCCATCACCTATATTTGGCATTTCTGCCCATGTTATCCCTCCCCAACTCCCCATCCCCCACTGTCCCTCCCCCATTTCCCTCCACAGACCACACTGTGTGATGCTCCCCTCCCTGTATCCATGTGTTCTCATTGTTCAACACCCGCCTATGAGTGAGAAAATTCGGTGTTTGATTTTCTGTTCTTGTGTCAGTTTGCTGAGAATGATGGTTTCCAGGTTCATCCATGTCCCTACAAAGGACACAAATTCATCGTTTTTTATGGCTGCATAGTATTCCATGGTGTATATGTACCACATTTTCCCTGTCCAGTCTATCATCAATGGGCATTTCGGTTAGTTCCAAGTCTTCGCTATTGTAAACAATGTCACAATGAATATTCGTATGCATGTGTCCTTTAAATAGAATGATTTATAATCCTTTGGATATATACCCAGTAATGGGATTGCTGGGTCAAATGAAATTTCCATTTCTAGGTCCTTGAGGAATCGCCACACTGTCTTCCACGATGGTTGAACTAATTTACACTCCCACCAACAGTGTAAAAATGATCCTATTTCTCCACATCCTCTCCAGCATCTGTTGTCTTCAGATTTTTTAATGATCGCCATTCTAACTGGCGTGAGATGGTATCTCAATGTTGTTTTGATTTGCATTTCTCTGATGACCAGTGATGATGAGCATTTTTTCATATGTTTGTTGGCCTCATGTATGTCTTCTTTTGTAAAGTGTCTGTTCATATCCTTTGCCCACTTTTGAATAGGCTTGTTTGTTTTTTTCTTGTAAATCTGTTTTAGTTATTTGTAGATTCTGGATATTAGCCCTTTGTCAGATGGGTAGATTGCAAAAATTTTTTCCCATTCTCTTGGTTGCCAATTCACTCTAATGACTGTTTCTTTTGCTGTGCAGAAGTTGTGGAGTTTAATTAGGTCCCATTTGTCTATTTTGGCTTTTGTTGCCAATGCTTTTGGTGTTTTGGTCAGGAAGTCCTTGCCTATGCCTATGTCCTGGATGGTTTTGCCTAGGTTTTCTTCTAGGGTTTTTATGGTGTTAGGTCTTATGTTTAAGTCTTTAATCGATCTGGAGTTAATTTTAGTGTAAGATGTCAGGAAGGGGTCCAGTTTCTGCTTTCTGCACATGGCTAGCCAGTTTTCCCAACACCATTTATTAAACAGGGAATCCCTTCCCCATTGCTTGTTTTTGTCAGGTTTGTCAAAGATCAGATGGTTTTAGATGTGTGGCGTTGCCTCCGAGGCCTCTGTTCTGTTCCATTGGTCTATATCTCTGTTTTTGTACCTGTACCATGCTGTTTTGATTACTGTAGCCTTGTAGTATAGTTTGAAGTCAGTTAGTGTGATGCCTCTGGCTTTGTTCTTTTTGCTTAGAATTGACTTGGCTATGCAGGCTGTCTTTTGTTTCCATATGAAGTTTAGGGTGGTTTTTTCCAGTTCTGTGAAGAAGGTCATTAGTAGCTTGATGAGGATAGCATTGAATCTGTAAATTACTTTAGGCAGTATGGCCATTTTCACGATATTGATTCTTCCTAACCATGAGCATGGAATATTTCTCCATTTGTTTGTGTCCTCTCTTATTTCATTGAGCAGTGGTTTGTAGTTCTCCTTGAAGAGTTCCTTTACATTCTTTATTGGTTGTATTCCTACGTTTTTTATTCTCTTTGTAGCAATTGTGAATGGTAGTTTTTTCTTGATTTGGCTCTCTTTAAGTCTGTTATTGGTGTATAGGAATGCTTGTGATTTTTGCACATTGATTTTGTATCCTGAGAGTTTGCTGAAGTTGCTTATCAGTTTCAGGAGATTTTGGGCTGAAGCAATGGGGTCTTGTAAATATACAATCATGTCATCTGCAAATAGAGACAATTTGACTTCCTCCTTTCCTAATCGAATGCCCTTTATTTCTTTTTCTTGCCTGATTGCTCTGGCTAGAACTTCCAATACTATATTGAATAGGAGTGGTGAGAGAGGGCATCCTTGTCTAGTGCCAGATTTCAAAGGGAATGTTTCCAGTTTTTGCCCATTCAATATGATATTGGCTATGGGTTTGTCATAAATAGCTTTTATTATTTTGAGATACATTCCGTGAATACCTAGTTTATTGTGGGTTTTTGGCATAAAATTTGAATTTTGTCAAAGGCCTTCTTTGCATCTATTGACATAACCATGATCAAGTAGGCTTTATCCTGGGGATGCAAGGCTGGTTCAACATATGCAAGTCTATAAACGGTTAGTTTTCAGAGTTCTAAAAAGCTTTGACAGTTATTACCAGTTTTTTAGTAGATTTTATAAAGATAAAAATTTTGAAAATTTTTATTCCATTTTTGCTGATGTCACTACACCACAACCTTTTTATTACACTATTTGTAGCATATAATGTATTCATTATACTATTATTATTACTTATTAATCACAACAATTCCCAATATTGAAAACGATGAACAATTAAATTCTGGTAATTTTAGTCGAGATCATAATAGATTGAACAATATAAAATTGACATTTTTAAAATTGAAAAAAATTAAAGCTATGATGGCACATTGTATTTTTCAAAAGTGCATTTTCAAAAAGTATAGTTTTCTAAAAACATATATTCCATCCCTCAAGGACTTTTTATAATGTAACATTGATGCTCCTTCACTGAGAGGTAAAGTCTATGTTCCCTCTGCCTGATCTGAGGCAAATCTTTGCAGCTGCTTTAACTAATAAATACAGTACAGACGATGCTTTCTGACTTCTCAGGCTACATAATAGAAAGTTATATGACTTCTGTTTGTATCTACTTCTCCAGAACCCCTAGTTGAAAAGACTGGAAATCCTAGCCAGAGCAATCAGGTATGAGAAAGAAATAAAAGGCATCCAAATAGAAAGAGAGGAAGTCAAACTATCTATCTTCAAAAGTGACATGACTCTGTAAGTAGAAAATGCCATAGGCTCTGCCAAAAGGCCATAGATCTCATAAACAACTTTAGTAAAATTTTAGGATGTAAAATCAATGTATAAAAAATCAGCAACATTTCTATACACCAAGCTATGAGCCACACTAAGAACAAAATCCTATTCATAATAGCTGCAAGAAAAACTAAAAATACCTAGGAATACAGTTAACAAGGAGGATGAAAGATCTCTAAAGTGAGAATTATAAAACACTGCTGAAAGCAATCAGATGACACAAACAAATGAAAAAACATTCCATGCTCAAAGATAAGAAGAATCAATACTGTTAAAATGGCCATACTGCCCAAAGCAATTTACAGATTCAATGCTATTCCTATCAAACTATCAATGAAATTTTTACAGAATTAGAAAAAACTGTTCTAAAATTTGTGTGAAGCCAAAAAAAAGAAAAACAATCTGACAAATGAAAGTAATCCTTAGCAAAAAGAACAACACTGGAGGCATTACACTACCCAACTTCAAACTATCTGACAAAGCTACAGAAACCAAAACAGCATGAGACTGGTACAAAAGCAGACACATGGACCATTGGAACAGAATCTCTATTCCAGAGATAAAGATTGCTGTAACACAAAAATAAAGCTGCACACCTATAACCATCTGTTCTTTAACAAAGTTGACAAAAATAAACAATGGGGAAAGGACTCCCTGTTCAATAAATGGTGCTGGGATAGCCAGCTAGCCATATGTAGAATGAAACTGAATGCCTACCTTTCACCATATACAAAAAATTAACTCAAGTTAGATTAAAAATTTAAATGCAAGACGTTGAACTATAAGAATTCTAGAGAAAAATCTAGGAACCACATTTTAAACACTGGCCTTGGAAATGATACATGACTAGGTCTTCAAAAGCAATTGCAACAAAAACAAAAATTGACAAGTGGAGCTGAATTAAACTAAAGCGCTTCTGCAGAGAAAATAAATAAATAACTTTTAACAGAGTAAATAGCAAACTACAGAATGGGAGAAAATATTTGCAAACTACACATCTGACCAAAGTCTAATATCCAGAATCTGTAAGGAATTTAAATCAACAAACAAAAACAAAAACCTTTATTTAGAAATTTGGCAAACGTGGACACTTGTCAAAAGCAGACATACAGAAAGACAGCCACCATATTTTTTTAAATGCCCAATATCACTAATAACTAGAGAAATGAAAATCAATACCACAATGAGATCCCCTCTCACACTAGTCAGAATAGCTATTTTTGAAAGTCAAAAACTAACAGACCCTGGGGAGGCCTTGGAGAGAAGGGAATGCTTATATACTGCTGGTAGAAATATAAATTAGTTCAACTACAGTGGAAAGAAGTCTCAAGATTTATCAAAGAACTTAAAATAGAAGCATTATTTGACGCAGCAATCCCATTATTTAGTACATATCAAAAGTAATATAAATTATTGCACCGTAAAGATAGATACCTGTGTATGTTCATTGCAGCAATATTCTCAACAATAAAGATACGGAATCAACTTAGATGCCCATGAACAGTGGACTAGATAACGAAAATGTGGTACATATGTGCCATGGAATACCATGCAGCCGTAAAAAAGAACAAAATCGTGTCCTTTCCAACTGCATGGATGCAACTGGATGCCATTATTCTAAGCAAATAAACACAGAAAGAGAAAACCAAATACCACATTTTCTTACTTAAAAGTGAAAGCTAAACACTGAGTGCACATGGACACAAAGAAAGGAACAATAGACACTGAAGCGTACTTGAGGGTGGAGGGTGAGAGGAGGTGAGGATATTAAAGCTACCTATTGAGTAATATGCTGAATACCTGGGTGACAAAATTATCTGTACACCTAACCCCCATGACACACAATTTACCCATGTGACAGACCTGCACATGAACCACTTGAATGAATTACGTAAACAAGAATGAGGGCATAAACAAAAAAAAGACTTTATTTAACACCTTTGTCAAAATCGTTGCCCATGTGTAAATATATACAGTCTTATCCATATGTGAACCATTCATATGATGGTCTTATCCTTGAGTCTCTATTATGTTCTGTTGAATTATATGTCTCTCCTTATTCCAGTATCACAATGTCTTGATTAATGTAGCTTTGTCTTGAAACAAGGTAGTCTAAATTTTCCAGCTTTGTTCTACTTTAGAAAAATTATTTTGAATATTACTCTTTTGCAACATTTTTGCAAATATAAAATTGTTAAAATAGATTATTAATAAATAGATAAATTGGTGAATGCTCATAAATGCCATGAAAATGATCAAAAGTAGTCAAATAAAAGCTATATAAGTTACATATATATGTATATAGATTTTTCAAAAAAGACTTACATCATATATGAAAGTTTACAAATTTAAAAAAATATCAATTCAGGGAAATATGCCAATAAGGAATTGAACAGAAGGTAAATTTGTTTTGGGTAAATTGGATTTTGGTCAATTGATTCTTGATGAAAGGCACGCTCTTAAGCTTTCAACATTTTGTTGCTATGTGGTTGGTTAGGGTGAAAGGTTAGGGAGTCTCTTTAGGGCCAGAGTCTTTTGACAGGAGCTGTGCACTTTACTCTGTCTTTTATCTTTCAACTCTCCTGATCTTATTCACCTGTTGTATGAGATAATTATACAAAAGATCAATAATGATGAAAAACTATTTGTTTTCAATTTGAATGAAGCATATCCACCTTTCAGATGTGATTAAGAACACTGTATACAAGTGATAGCCTCTCTTTTAAGGAATAACTTAATTAAAAAACATAGCTTCTCATAAATGAACCTTAGATAATATTCTTGTCCCTTTTGCAAAAAAAAAAAAGTGTATTATGGAAATGTTTTTTTGCAAGCCCTAGAACTTTTATAATAAGGATGTTCTGTACTCACATGACCTTACTTCTTGGCCCCATTCAAAAAAGAAAATTAACTAAAGGTATTAACTGTGATGAAATTGAGAGCCCACAGAAAAAGGAAAGGGCTACCCATCTGGTTTCCTATAATTAGGTTAATTTGTCACCAAATTTAGAGACTCTAGGGTTTGGAGATATTCCAACGGAAGCTGTTTTATTTCCTTGCTGTTAAGCTTCACTGACTAAGAGGAACCTCAGGCCCCCAGAAGTAAATAAAAGCCCCTGTGTTCCACTAGCCCTGATCACTCACCTCTCTGTTGGGTATTCAACCATGAAACTCCATTCCTTTATTTCTGTTCTCCTCCTCTTTGTGACTTTAATACCAAAAGGTAAGATGGTGAATGATTATCGAAGTCTATTGGGATGCCCAGACCATAAGAGGTCTATTGAGAGAATTATACTGTGGCCACCCTAACTCAGACCCCAATTCACAGCCTTAGGGATTCAGAAATCCAGCATGCTTATCTTCTTTGGTACTAATGAATCGAAAATTAAGAAGCAGGACAAGGAGTTCTTTCAAAAGAAAATGGGAGTTCAAGAGCTCCATAATTAGAAAATGGGACCGAAATAGAGGCAGTGGTATAGAAGTTTTGATATGTGATTTAAAGGTTAGTGAATACAGCAAATAGCTATCATCAAAGCCTCACTCTCCAGAAAGGACAGCAAAGATGACAGCCCTTGGCTCAGACTTGGTAGTGAATGGAAATGATGTAGAGTCTATCGGTGAGGAATATTCGTGAAGGGTAGCAGTTAGGCAAATAAGACACAGTTCAACAAGAAAGTGTTGCATCAAATTATAAAAGACCAATAGAAATTTGGGAGCAGGGGAATTTGGAAAAAGTATAAACAGTAGCATGAAGCTTCAATGGCAAAATTTTAAGCATAAGACAAATAATATAGAAGACATTTTAAGACTCTTTGTTGCATTCTTAAGGTCTGTGATTCAGAAGTTTATTAAAATGTAGAATCAAATTTAAAAGGGAATATAGAATCAAACATCTTCTGGATGTTTCATCCAGATCCTAGTAAGTTTCTGATAAAATTATTATCTCCCCTGTTAATAGTGGGATGGCCGGGCGCGGTGGCTCAAGCCTGTAATCCCAGCACTTTGGGAGGCCAAGGCGGGTGGATCACGAGGTCAAGAGATCGACACCATCCTGGTCAACATGGTGAAACCCCGTCTCTACTACAACTACAAAACATTAGCTGGGCATGGTGGCGAGTGCCTGTAGTCCCAGCTACTCAGGAGGCTGAGGCAGGAGAATTGCCTGAACCCAGGAGGC
>NW_016107440.1:5444092-5482523 GCF_001604975.1 Cebus imitator | reverse complement strand
AAAAAAAAAAAAAAAAAAAAAAAAAAAAAAAAAAAAAAAAAAAAAAAAAAAAAAAAAAAAAATAGTGGGATGTTCATATCACTCAAAATGAAAGTGGTCAATGAACAAAGATCTCTTCCATGCTTTACCTCTGAGATTCTTTTTGAAAATAATTTCAACTTATATTGTAGATTCAGGTACATGTGCAGGTTTGTTAGGTTGGTATAATGTGTGCTGTGAATATGATGATGATCCCATCACCCAGGTAGCGACCATAGTACCAAATAGTCAGTTTTTCAATCTTTGTTCCCCTCCCTCCCCACTCTAGTAGTGTCCAGTGTAGACTCATCTGTATGTCCATAAGTATCCAATGTTTAGCTTCCACTTATAAGTGAGAACATGCAGTATTTGGTTTTCTATTCTGTATTAATTTGCTTGGGATTATACCTCCAGCTGCATCTATGTTGCTGCAAAGGATATGGGTTTGTTCTTTTTTATGTCTGCATAGTATTCCATAGCATATATGTGCCACATTTTCTTTAACCAATCCACCATTGATGGGCACCTAGGTTGATTCTTTGTCTTTACTATTGTGAGTAGTTTTGTGATAATATAGGAGTGCATGTATGTTTGGGGTAGAATGATTTATTTTCTTCTGGACAATATACCCAGTAATGGGATTGCTGGGTTGAATGGTAGCTCTGTTTTAAGTTCTTTGAGAAATCTTCAGACTGCTTTCCACAGTGGTTGAACTAATTTACATTCCCACCAACAGTGTATGTGCATTCTTTTCTCCAAGCCTCATCTGCATCTGCTACTTTTTGACTTTTAATAATAGCCATTCTCACTGGTGTGGGACGGTTCTCATTGCGGTTTTGATTTGCATTTCTCTAGTGATTAATGATGTTCTATTTTTCCTGTTTACTTACTGCTTCTATGTCCTCTTTTGAGAAGTGTCTGTTTGTGTCTTTGATGTCTTTTTCCCACTTTTTAGTGGAGTTATTTGCTTTTTGCTTGTTTATGTACATTTCCCATAGATTCTAGATATTAGATTTTTGTCAGATGCATGGTTAGCAAATATTTTCTCCCATTCTGTAGTTTGCTGTTTACTCTGTTAATAGTTTATTTTTCTCTGCAGAACCTCTTTAGCTTAATTTGGCTCCACTTGTCAATTTTTGTTTTTGTTGCAATTGCTTTTGAACACTTAGTCATAAATTATTCCCCAAGGCCAATATCTAGAATAGTATTTCTTAGGTTTTCTTCTACAATCCTTACGGTTTGAGGTTTACATTTAAATCTTTAATCCATCTTGAATTAATTTTTTGGTGAAAGATAGGCATCCAGTTTTATTCTTCTGCATGTGGCTAGCCAGCTATCCCAGCACCCTTTATTGAACAGGGAGTCCTTTATTCGGTTGCTTATTTTTGTCAATTTTGTCAAAGAGCAGATAATGTGCAGCTTTATTTCTGGGTTCTCTATTCTGTTTCAAAGTTCCATGTGTCTGCTTTTATACCAGTCCCATGCCGTTTTAGTTACTGTAGCCTTGTAATATAATTTGAAGTCAAGTAGGATGATGCCTCCAGTGTTGTTCTTTTTGCTTAGGATTATTTTGGTTACCTGAGCTATACTTTGGCTTCATATGAATTTTAGAATAGCTTTTTTCTATTCTGTGAAAAATGTCATTGGTAGTTTGATAGGAATAGCACTGAATAAATTGCTTTGGGCAGTATGACCATTGTCATAATATTTATTCTGCCAATCCAGAACAGGGCATGTTTTTCTGCTTGTGTCATCTGTGATTTCTTTCAACAGTGTTTTGTAGTATCCCTTGTAAAGATCTTTCACTTCCTTGGTTAAATGTCTCCATGGGCATTTGATTTTTTGTGTGGCTATTATAAATGGGATTGCATTGTTGACTTGGCTCTCAGGTTGAACATTATTGGTTTATAAAAAAGCTACTGATTTTTGTACATTGATTTTGCATCCTCCTGAAACTTTACTAAAGTTGACTCTCAGGTCTAGGATCCCTTTGGCACAGTCTTTAGGATGCCTTAAGTGTAAAATCATATCATCAATAAAAAGAGGCAATTTGACTTATTTTCCTATTTAGATGTCTTTTGTTTCAAAAGGCTGATTGCTCTGTCTCATACTTCCAGTACTATATTGATTAGGATGGTGAGAGAGGGCTCTCTTGTCCGTTCCAGTTCCGATACTCTTTTAAATGCAATCAAAGCTACTCAATTGTTTGATCTTAACCTACTCTGTGGACATGTTGAGACCTACCTCACATATGATTGCCTGCTTCTGAAGGAGCTTGTGCAATTCTCCTTTGGTTCTCAGAAGATGCAATTGGTTAGAAGGTACAACTGAAGTCAGACACACTTGTGGTGACATCTGATATGAAATTATATGATGGTAATGATTTCAAATTAAAATAAAATCTAATGGTAATTGTTTTCATTTTAGATAATAGAACCCATGTACAGATACAGAATGTGATTTTACTACGATCACATAGTAGCAACATTGCAGCTAAAATCAAATCTCTTTAATCTGGGTCAATGTTGCTGTTTTTATCAATCCATAGGTGTGGATATGCACACAAAAATGATAACTCTGATTTCTGTCAGATTTTTTTCTCAAAATCTTCTGATTATATATTGGGGAAACCAAGGAGATTTTCTGCCGTATGTGACAACATGGATGAACCTGGATGACATTACACTAAATAAGCCAGTCACAGAAGACAAATACTGCATGATTCCACTTATATGAGGTACCTAAAATAGTCAAACCCATGGAAACAGGTGGTAGAATGGTGGTTGCTAGGGACTGGGGAGGGAGGAGGAAATGGGAGTTTCTGTTTAACCAACTGCAAAATGCAGTTAAGCCAGCACCTTCCATAACTGGCTGGTGAGACTTCAAGTCTCTCTCTGAAAGGCAGCCACTTCCTCTTCCACAATAGTCTTGGGGAAAAAAAGAGGTAGTATTACCAGATATTATCCAACTCCCCCATCAGGACATTCTCTTGCTGCATAGAAACCCTGAGTTTACAGACTGCTCATCTGATAGTAGAGCATAATACCAGACTTTACTAGGTTGAAGCTTCTAACAAGGGTGGAAGACAATCTTGCACAGGTTATGAGCACTCAGTTCCAAAGCCTGCATTGGTTTTTCTGGCTTTGGATCTATTTATACAAAATAGAGAAATAATAAGGATAGCCTAGTTTAAATACAAAACAATAACAAACTACAACAAAAAGATTCAGAGCTGAAAAGGCCATCAAACTATTAGTCAAACTGCAGAAGCAAAGAAGCAAGAGGTAGAATGTTACAGGATAGCAAAAATAAGATCCAGGTGTGTTAATAGGATGGTTCAGGAACCAATGTCTGTTAATGAACATAAGCAAAAGTGTTTTTCTTATATGACATCTGCTGTGATCCACAGTAGGAAAAATAAACTATGGTTGTGCTGAGAAGCAAGAGAAAGGAGAGTAAGCATAGAGGAAACCACTGAGTTAGAGCACACCCATAGCCATATGCTTCTCAACAACCAAATGAATAAGAGAAAATGTGAATACACTTAAGGGAAAATACCTTTTAGCTCTGTGAGTAATTCTCTCCAAGTATCTTATCTGTCTATCTGTCTGTCTGTCTGTCTGTCTGTCTGTCTATTTATTTATGAGGCACTGAGCAACATAGGAAAGGTATTTCTTACATAGTCCTGAAATGGGGAAATTAGTTTACATAAAATCTAAAGGATTGATAGGCTTTCTTTAAAAGGAGCTAAAGATGCAACCCTGCACCATTTGATAAGAATGATGTAGACACAGAAGGGAAGGTGGAAGGACATACTTTTTTTGAAACTGTTCCCTAGGGGGGCCTTGTTGGTGTTTGGTGCGAGACAATTCCTTAGGTGAAAAATTCAGTAATTCTGTGCTTTACCCACTAAATACCAATGACACCTTCCCTAGTCACGGCGGCAAGAACAAATGTTTCCACACGTTTCCAAATGTACTGCTCTAAGGGAGGACAATCCCTTTAAAGGTTTTTAGAAATTTGCCTATTTCCTTCAAGGTGTATATAATCTGCAATCTTAGCTCCCCTCCCATAAAAAGGCACCATTTTTGTCTATGTGTCTGATCCTTTTTTATAGATAATGTTTTCTTTTCTATCCCAAAGGCATTCTTCTGGGGGTTTATTGTTTTATGTACATTTCCAACAGTGAATTAATGACGTTCCTAAATCTCTTCCTGTGTAGGAAAGACTGGCGTTATTCCAGGACAAAAACAGTGTATTGCTTTGAAAGGGGTGTGCAGAGACGCCAGATGCAGCACACTAGATGATACCATTGGTACATGTAGTGAAGAAAAAAAATGTTGTAGAAGGTGGTGGATACTTGAGCCCTATCCAACTCCAGTTCCCAAAGGAAAATCTCCTTAGGTGGGAGCAAACTTTAAGCCCTTTGAACTCCAGAATTGGTGGATAAATTTTGCAGACTTCTGTTTAACATAATTTCTTATTCTTCATTGACTGGAAATAAATGTTGTCCTAATCCCACATGTACTGACTGACTCCTGGAGCATTTCTTCTTGATGCACATTCAAGCCTTTTAAGAACTCTAAGAATAAATAATAGAGGAATTTCATACCCTACAGGTGTTTATAAAAAAATGTAAGTTTCTAAGAAAAATATAAAGATAAAAATGTTAAACATATAAAACTATAAGAATATGCAGTCGCAGTAGGCAGTGTTTGATTATTTGAAGTGGAAAGTCAGCCTTCTTCCTCATCTGGTTCTGAACAAATATCATTTCCATTACTAATAGAGACCTACTTAGATAACATGGGTTAACATCTGCTAATGATGCCACCTTGCTAACATGGCACCTGAGAATTAGGCACATGACCATTCCAGTCATTCCAGTACTTGAAGCAGGTCTCCCCTCTGCTGCCCTCTGCCCCTAGAGAAATAGAAAAGAAGACCTGCTTTGTAGGAGTAGGCTCACTAGGGGGAGCTGTAGAGCTGAAGAGCTGCTAAGTCAGCATGCCTGGTTAGTTCTTCCCAAACTGTCAGATAACTCCATTTTCAGGCCAAGAAAATTAAAGGGCAGGAAGGATACCAGGAGTACGACATGGCATGAGTGCCACAAACATGGAAAAAATCTAGAATGAGAGCAAATTACCTCACAAACAAAATTCAAGAGTTTGTGTTTTTTTAACCACAAAGCTTATAGTCAGTCCATCGGGGAGCGGGGAGGGTGGGTTATCTCCCTATGCAGAGGAGACATCAGGAGTCTATTAAAATAACTCTAATTGCATCTTCGTGGATCTGTTTCTTCAGTGATAGTCATCGCTTTTTCTATATCTTCTCGGAATCACGCATGAACAGCGTATTACTCTGAGATCAGATTCTAAGCTAATCTCAGAATAACACACTAATACAATTTTTTACCAGGTACACTGTACCCAAAGCTGAAAATTCATATCTTCTTTGTCATCTTAAGTTATGTGCCACTGCATTATTCAGTATAGCACATTAGAGATTCTCTGATAATTAATGACAGTAAGGGATTTTTAAAGTCATAAATACCCTCCTATATCAAAATACTAAAAAGGAAAAATTTCCTTTTAAAATGCCTAGGCATAAATCGAAGTTCAAAGATTGAATGTCTTCAATCTCTATGTTAAAGCCCAAGGTATTAGAATCCAAATGAAGGAAGGTAAACAATGAATATTTGGTTATAAATTATTTATTGAAAATCTGGCACCTTCCTGGAGCGCTATGTGCAATAAAACGCAATAATTTCTAGGTCAGATTTAACTATCTAATGGTAAATTGCCTCCTTTCTTCCTCTACTGTGACAGCTTATATTTGACAGCTGTCTGCTCTCCTTCTTGGTGTTCTTTTAAGGAAAGGCATTTGTCAGAGCACTCTATCTTTTTTTACTGAAGCCGTCTGCAATCTAAGCCATCTTTCAATGCCCCTCTTGTACCTACTGGCCCACTCCCAGAATGCAGTGAGCCTTCCTGTGACCCTTCTTTGATATCCCTGATCACCAGCCCGTGGATTACACAATGTTCTTGGGCTTCCTGGGAAGCATTCCAAACCTGTCTCCTGGCTCCAAATCTATTAGGTTGGTGCAAACCTATATCAGGCTGGCAAACAAAGTTCATAGAATATATCAAGCAGAGAAAATTCTGCCCTTAGTGTTCCATAAAGGATTTCAATTATTTGTTCTCATAAAGTCTGTTGCTTTGTAATGTGAACTGTATTTCCAAAGCTTTTCTCATGATCAAGAAGGAAAGACTTCTCAGATTGGTGAGAAAAAATCAGTCAATTCTGGATTCTTGATCAGAGATGCCAGTGATTCTCAGCCATTCTGGTTTCAGTAAATGGAACAGTCAGCAATAGCAATAACCAGCACGACGACCCTAAAATCCCCCTTTGTGTTTCTAGGGTGCCGGCAGAGGCTTGTGCCCAGGTACCACTGCCCCTACAGCTCAGGAGAAAGGACCTGAATGGAGGTTTAGGGAAAAACATCCCCAGAGCTTTCATGCCCCTCATTGGCCCTCCTTAGACTTAGACTTGTGAAGTTTGCCTCTTCCAAGGCCTCCCCATTCCTGATTCAACTTAACATGTCATTTTCAAAGTCTCCAAAGGCAGGGAATGCCTGATTAAATAAAGTAACCACATGTTCCATTCACTGAAACTCTGAAGTATTATGGAAGTAGCACCCTGAAGAAGCCGTGGCAGAAAGAGAACTTCCTTTTTGGTACTGAGAAAAGTTCCTTCACCGTAGTGAGACCATCTAGAAAGCCACGAAGATCAAGTAAGACCAGGAATGTGCATGTACTTTGCAGTTTCTGAGGCTGATATTCTGGCCGGACGTGGTGACTCACGCCTGTAATCCCAGCACTTTGGGAGGCCGAAGCAACAGATCACTTGAGGCCAGGAGTTTGAGACTGGCCTGGCCAACATGGCAAGACCCCATCTCTAGTAAAGATACAAAAATTAGCCAGGCATGGAGGTGTGCACCTGTAGTCCCAGCTACTCGGGAGGCTGAGGCAGGAGAATTGCTTGAACCCATGAGGTAGATGTTGCAGTGAGCCGAGATCACATCACTGCACTCCAGCCTGGGCAACAGAGTGAGACTCTGTCTCTAAATAAATAAATAAAGTTTGCTCATACCCTCTTTAAGCATTCCCTAGGCCACCCAACATATTCTGGGGTTTATGTTCATTTCCTTAGTGTCTAAGTTGTAATTTGCACCTCTTTGTCAGAAATATGCTCATGTTGCATTGCCATTGCTTTGTACATGTTATTTGCTTTCCCACGTGTATCGTAGGTTCTCTAAGGACCACTCGTGTTTCTTTTATTCCTCTCATATTACATATAACTGATGTGTAAAGAATTTGTATTCACTTAGATTTCAGTGTAAAAAGTAGTTGATCTCATTCAGTTGATTGGACAGAAAGATAATCAAATGAAATCTTTTCTATATCTTACTAGCCTGTTTACAATTTCAAATCTAATGCCACTGGTGAAGGATGCGAATACACAGTGCCAAAAATATTAATAAATAGGCATGCTGTTGTATCATGTGCTTTTTCTTCTTATCAGAAAAAATAAAAGGAATGCTTTTCCTGTATAACTGCTTCTTTCACTTTTACAATTCCTCCAGAATGCATGAGACAATGCTGATATTTCAACAGAGTCTCTCTCCTGCCTTTGCCATGGCTGTCCTTTCTGCTACCTTTGCCCGCACTCTGTTGAGATTTGATAAATGTACTTTGAATGACTGATAGTCATGATGATTGCATGCTGTCTCCTGATATAAATTCTCACTGAAGCATAGAAATGTTCTTGCTCCTGGAAGGTTCAACAATCATTCAGCAACTCATCTCTTCAGAGGACTAAATGTACACAGAAGTCCTCTTCACCTCAGCCACTGATTCTCTCTAACCTGCTTTACCTATTCAACCATGAGGGTCTTGTTTTTATCTTTGGAGTCCTTGCCTTGTTGTCCATAATTCCTCCAGGTAAGATAGAAACTTTTTATTCCAAAGTTCTAAAATTACAAGTAAAGAAAATGGAAGGTATTTCAAGAGTCTGAAAATAAATTAGACATGGGCAGATCTTATTGTACCATGAAGGCTGCTCAGAGGATTGAAGAGTTGATATTAAAGACATCAATAAGGTGGTTCATTGCAGCGATTTAACCTATTATAAATTCACTTGAGGCCGGTCACAGTGGCTTATGTCTGTAATCCCAGCATTTTGGGAGTTTGAGGTGGGTGGATCACTTGAGCTCAGGAGTTCTAGACCAGTCGCTGGAGGGGGAACAGGGCGAAACCCCATCTCTACAAAAATATACCAAAAAAATAGCCTGGTGTAGTGGTGCGTGCTTGCGATTCTGGCTACTCAGGAAGCTCAGGCAGGAGGATCGCTTGAACCTGGGAAGTCAAGGCTGCGTTGAGTTTAGGTCGTGCCACTGCACCCAGCCTGGGCAGTAGAGTAAATCCCTGTCTCAAAAAAATAATGATAATAAATAAAAAATAAACTTACTTGAGAGTTGTGTTTGATCAAAAGATGGTGAGAGGATGCACACAGAATACAGGAAATTTAAAGAACTGCAAGAATGAAAAGCAAATGATGACTAGAAGAAGGGCTGGAAGTGAAGAGGTGGGTGTCCCACCGTAATCCTTGATTCACAGGATACTTTCACCACTGACCCGGGCAGAGACCTACTCTCTGTGTTCCTTTAAAGTTGAACAAAATTCTTGCCAACTAGAAAGTGCTAGTAAGATGAAAAATAAATAAATAAAAATAAAATTGAATAAAACTCTTACGATATCATTTAACGTATGTGGAAATTACTTTTTGTATGGTAAGACTTAAGAGTCCACCTTAATTTTTAACCACATAATTAGCCAATTATGTAACTATATTTATTAAATAATCAGTATGACTTTCCCAAATTAATTTAAAAATTCATCAGTACTCCATAAAAAAACATATTAAAACGCGGTTTATACCTGAGATTTAGATTACTAGTTGGCTTATTTATAATTTCTAAAGCACATTTTAATACTTCACAATTCAAGATTTCCTCATTTATATAACACTTCACTATTGAAGATTCCCTTATTTATGTAATAATGAATAATTATAATTTTCCTCCATGAATGTTAGTGGGTTTTTAATATGTTTATTGAGATATAATTTACCATAAAATTTATTCCTTTAAAGTGTTCCATTCAGTGGCCATCAGTGTATTCTTAAAATGGTGCACCCATCACCACTATCTAATTCCACACATTTTTATAACCCTAAAAAGAAATCTCTCCTCCTCCCAGTCTCTAGCAACCACTAGTCTGATTTTTGCCTCTACCTAGATTCCTATTCTGAACATTTACTATAAATAGAATCATAACTATGTGACCCTTCATGTCCATCTTCTTTCATTTAGCCCAATGTTTTCAAGACACATCCATGTTGTGGCATATACTTGTACTTCATTCCTTCATTCAGCAGTCATCAGTATATCCCATTTTAAGAATCTGCTGATACTCACTGGATGGAATACTACAAAGGAATGAATTTTATGATAAATTATATCTCAGTAAAAATATAAAAACCACCAACATTCATGGAGGAAAAGCTTAATTATGTATAATTATATAAATTAGGGAATCTTGAAATAAATATTAAAATGTGCTCTGAGGTAATATGTGCTTCAGAAAAGATAAATATGCAAATTAATAATCTAAATCTCAGGTATAAGCCACAGTTTAATATGTTTTTATTATGACGTATTGGTGGATTTTAAAATTATTTTTGGAAAATTACACTGATTATTGCTATTGGTAAAAAAGTTTTTCATTGTATGGATTTTTTTAGATTTTGCTCTTCTGTTTATCAGTTGATATCATGTGGATTGTTCCACTTTGGGGCTGTGATTCATGATGCTGCTATAAACATTAATGTTCAAGTTTTTGTGTAGATATAAGTTTAATTCTGTTGGGTATATACCTGAGAATAGGATTGTCATGTTGTATAGTAACTATGTTTAATTGTTGAGAAATTGCCAAACTTTTCCACAGCTACCTCCTTAATTTTACATCCCCACCATGCACAAAGGTTCCAGTCCTCCACATCCTTGCTAATACTTGCTATTTTCTTTTCTATTGTAGTTATCTTAGTTCATGTGAAGTGATATTCCATTGTAGTTTTTTATTTGCATTTTCCCAGTGACTAATGATGCTGAGTATATGTTGACCATTTGTGTATTTTCTCTAGAGAATTGTCTATTCAAATGCTTTGCTCTTTTTAAATTGGATTATTTGTCTTTTTATTGTTGAGTTTTGAATTATTCACATACTGTAGATACTAAACTATTATTAGACACAGTTTTGCAAATATCTTCTTTCACTCTGGGGATTTTTTTTAATGTTGTTCCATTGAATAAGTTTTCAGGATGAAGTTAAAAGCAACGCAGACTCGGTAGGCTAAAATAGTAAAGAAAATTTATTATAATACATAGCAAGAGGTCCCAAGGTCAGATAGCTCTGAAATTGGTTAAATCAGCAAACCACCAACATCAAGTGTTGTAGAGATCTTTCAAGTCTTCTGTTAAATTTATTTCTAGGTAATTTTTTGTAACTAATGTAAATGGGACTGCTTTCTTGATTTCTTTTTAGCTAGTTTGTTATTAGTATATACAGATGCTACTGATTTTTCATGTTGATTTTGTATCCTACAACTTTACTGAGTTTGTTTACAGCTCTAAGAGTTTTTGGTAGCGTCTTTAAGTCTTTCTATATTTAAACTCATGTAGTTGACAAAGAGGGACAATCTGACTTTCTCTATTCCAGTTTGGCTGTCATTATTTCTTTCTCTTGCCTGATTGCTGTGGCTAGGACTTCCAATACTACATTGAATAGGAATGGTGAAAGTGAGCATCTTTGTCTTGTTCCAGTTCTTAGTAGTAAGGCTTTCAACTTTTCAGTATAATATTATCGTGGGTTTGTTACATATGGCCTTTATTATGTTGAGATATGTTTTTTTTTTCTTGAGATGGAGTCTCACTCTGTTGCGCAGGCTGGAGTGCAGCAGCACAGTGTCGGCTCACTGCAACCTCTGCCTCCTGGGTAGCTGGGACTACAGGCGTGCACCACTGCGCCCCACTAATTTTTGTATTTTTTAAATTATATTTATTTTAAAAATTTATTTTTCTTTACAGATGGGGTTTCACCATATTGGTCAGGCTGGTCTTGAACTCCTGACCTCAGGTGATCCATCCCCCTCAGCCTCCCAAAGTGCTGGGATTACAGGCATGAGCCACTGCACTCAGCCTAATTTTTGTATTTTTAATAGAAACAAGGGTTTACCATGTTGGCCAGGCTGGTCTCAAACTCCTGACCTTGTGATCCACCCACCTAGGCCTCCCAAGTGCTAGGATTACAGATGTGAGCCACTGTGCCCAGCCTAGGTATGTTCTTTTTATGCCTACTTTAGCGAGAGTTTTTAACATGAAGCGATGTTGAATTTTTTTTTTTTTTTTTTTTGTGGGGGGACGGAGTTTCGCTCTTGTTACCCAGGCTGGAGTGCAATGGCGCGATCTCGGCTCACCGCAACCTCCGCCTCCTGGGTTCAGGCAATTCTCCTGTCTCAGCCTCCTGAGTAGCTGGGATTACAGGCACGTGCCACCATGCCCAGCTGATTTTTTGTATTTTCAGTAGAGACGGGGTTTCACCGTGTTGACCAGGATGGTCTCGATCTCTTGACCTCGTGATCCACCCGCCTCGGCCTCCCAAAGTGCTGGGATTACAGGCGTGAGCCACCGCGCCCGGCCCAGCAATGTTGAATTTTATCAAATCTTTTTTCTGCAGCTTTTGAGATGATCATATGTTTTTTGTCCTTTATGCTGATGATGTGTTGATCATATTTATTAATCTGCATATGTTCAACTACTCTTGTACCCCTGAGATAAATCACAATTGATCTTGGTGTATTATATTTTCAATATGCTACTGGCTATCACTTGCTAGTATTTTGTTGAGAATTTTTGCATCTATGTTAATCAGGAATATTGGTCGTTACTTCTGTTTTTTGTGTTCCCTTGTCTGGTTTGGGCGTCTTTGTTCTCATTGAATAAGTTAGGAAGAATTCCTGTCTCTTCAATTTTTTGAAATAGTTGAAAAAAATGGTGTTCTTTAAAAGTTTAGTAAAATTAAGCAGTAAAACCACCTGTTCCTGGGCTTTTCTTGGCTAAGATGCTTTTTATTGCTGATTCAGTCTTGTTACTCATTATTGGGGTGTTCAGGTTTTCTATTTTTTTTCCTGGTTTAATCTAGGTAGGCTATATGTGTGCAGGAATTTATCAATTTCTTCTAGTTTTTCCAGTGTGTCAGCATATAGTTGTTCATAGCAGTCTCTAATGATCCATCTTGTTTCTTTCATATCAGTTGTAGTGTTTCCTTTTTTATTTCTGATGTTATTTAATTGGCATTCTCTCTTTTGTTCTTGGTTAGTCTAGCAAGTGGTTTTTATAAAGTTTATCTCTTTTAAAAACCAACTTTTTGTTTCATAGATTGCTTGCATTTTTAAATCTCTAATTCACTTCGTTCTGCTCTGATTTTTATTATTTCTTTCCTTTTACTAAATTTGGATTTCACTTTTTCTTGTTTTTCTAGTTCTTAGAGGTACATAGTAGGTTGTTTATAATCTAAAAGTTTCTCTTAGCACTGTTTTTGTTGTATTCCAAAGGTTTTGGCATGTTGTGTTTTCATTTGCATTTGTTTCAAGAAATTTTGTTATTTTCTTCTTAGTTTTTCAGTTGACTCATGGTTGTTCAGAACATATTGTTTAATTTCCATGTATTTGTACAGTTTCCAAAGTTCTCCTTTTTATCTATTTATAATTCTTTTCCATTTTTGTCTAGAATATACTTGATATAATGTTGATTTTTCAAAATTTGTTGAAACTTATTTTGTGCCCAAACATATGGTCTATCCTGGAGAATATTCTATGTGATGCTGAGAAGAATGTGTATTCCACAGCTATTGATGAAATGTTCTGTAAATGTTTGTTAGGTCAATTTGGTCTATGGTACAGATTGATTAAGTCTGATGTTTATTTGTTAACTTTCTACCTAGATGATCTGTTCAATACAGGAAGTGGGGTGTCGAAACCCTCAGTTATTACTGTGTTGAGGTCTACCTCTCTCTTTAGCACTAATGACATTTTTAATATATCTAAGGATTCCACTATTGGGTGTGTGTGTGTATATATATATATATATATATGCATATATATACATATTTCAAATTGTTATACCCTCTTGCTGAATTGGCCCTTTATCATTATATGATGGCATTCTTTGTCTCTTTTTATGTTTTTTTCACTAAAAGTCAATTTTGTCCAATATAGATGTATTGGGTCATTCTTGCATTGCTATAGGGTTATCATAACAAAGTACCACAGAATGGGTACCTTAAATAACAAGAATTTATTTTCTCACAGTTCTGGAAGTTGTAAGTCTATGATCAAGATGTCAGCACATTTGGTTTCTCCTGAGGCCTGTCTTGACTTGCAGCTGGTTGCCTTCTTGCCATGCCCTCTGATGGCATTTTCTCTGTGCACATGTGTTCCTGGTGTCTCTTCCTCTTCTAATAAGGATATCAATCATATTGTAGGAGGGCCCTACCCTAGGAGTTTCATTTTAACTTTATCATTACTTTAAAAAATCTTATCTTCAAATATGGTTACATTCTGAGATACTAAGGATTGGGACTTCAAGATATAAATTTTGGGGGAACACTGGTTAGCCCATAACCATGAATTCATCAATAGGCTGATATGATCAAGGAAAGAATCAATGAGCTTAAAGAAGTTTAAATAGCAACTTCCAAAACTTAAAAGCAAAGAAAAAAAGAATGAAAATGAGCAGAATACTTAATAAATTTAGGCCAATTACAATAGAAACAATATATGTGTAATGAAGTATTAGGGGGAGGAGAAAAAAAGGAACAGAAGAAATGTTTAAAGAAATTATGACTGAGATTTCCCCAGAATTGAAGATAAACAAAATCCACATATCCAAGAAGCTGAAAGAATACCCAAACAAGATAAATACAAAAAATTTAAGCATAGGCATATTACATTGAAACTTTAGAAAATCAAAGACAAAAATAAAATCTTAAAAGAAGCCAGAAGAGGAAAAAATCTTTATCTATGAACAACCACAGATAAGAATTACATCCGTCTTCTCTTAAACCACAGAAGCAAAAAGAGAGGGAAGTGAAATATTTAAAATAATAAAAAACACCAACACCAACAAAACACTATCTTAAAACTCTCTAGCAAATTGTCTTTTTTTTTTTTTTTCTGAGACAGAGTCTCACTTTGTCACCCAGATGGGAGTTCAGTGGCAGTGACTTCAGGTCCCTGCAGCCTACTCCTCCTGGGTTCAAGCAATCTCGTGCCTCAGCCAGCGACCACCACACCTGGCTAATTTTTATATTTTTAGTAGAGACAGGCTTTCACCATGTTGGCCAGGCTGGTCTCAAACTCCTGACCTCAGGTGATCCACCCACCTGGGCCTCCCTAAGTGCCAGGATTACAGGTTCAAGCCACCACACCCAGCCTACCCTTTAAATTAAAGTAAAACTGTATTATTTTCTTAGGTAAACAAAAACAGAGTTTGTCACTGATAGTCCTACCTTACAATAAAAGTAAAAAGAATTTCTTCAGTCATACTCAATGGTGAAAAACTGAAAATGTTTCTTCTAAGATCAGGAACAAGGCAAAAGCGCCCCTTCTTCCCACTTTTATTTAACATGGTACTAGAAGTTCTAGCAAGGACAGTTGGGCAAGAAAATGGAATAAATGGCATCCAAACTGGGAAAGGGGGGGAAATGAGTAAAATTATCTATTTCCAAATTACATAATCTTTTTTGTAGAAAATCCTAAACTTCACCCCCCCAAAATTATTAAGTTGCAGGATATAAAATCAACATACAAGTATCAGTTGCGTTTCTACAGCTCTAACAACAAGCAACTGCAAAGCAATTAAGGAAAATCCCATTCATAATAGCAACAAAAAATGAGCTACTTAAGAATCAACTTAACTAAGAAGATGAAAGACTGGTACACTAAAAACTGCAAAAGTTCACAAAAGAAATTAAAGATGACACAAATCAGTAGAAAGGCATCCTATGTTCATGAATTGGAAGGCTTCATATTATTAAAATGTCCATACTATTCAAAGAAATTTATAGATTATGTACAATCCTTATCAAAATCCTAATGGCACTCTTGACATAAATAGAAAAAACAATCTTAAAATTTATATGAAACCATAAAGGACCCCAACAATCTTAAAAGTCATTTGAAACCCCAAAGGACCCCAAATAGCCAAAACAATGAACAAGGAAAACAAAGCTAGGGGCATCACGTTTTCTAATTTCAAAATGTATTATTAAAATAGAGTAATCAAAACCGTATGCTACAGGCATAAAGAGAGAAATATAGGCCAGTGGAATGAATAGAATAGAGAGCCCAGAAATAAACCCACGCATTTGCAGTCAACTGGCTTTCAACAAACATGTGAAGAATATATAATGGAGAAAAGATGGTTTCTTCAATACACAGTACTGGGAAAACTGAATATTCAGATGCAAAAGAATAAAACTGGGCCTGCATCTTACACCACACATGAAAAGCAACTCGAAATGAACTACAGATTTTAAAATATCACCCGAGACTGTAAAACTTACGGAAGAAAACATAAGGGGAAACTTTCATGATGTTGGTCATGGCGATTGCTTTAACTTATAAATTGTAAAAAGGATTTGGGAAGGACTGGTAGGTTTAAAGGGAATATCAAAAATGTTAACGCGGAAAATCTTACCCATAGTGTCTAAGGATAAAAACTTAGGTCATAAAACTATTTTTAAAGTAAGAAAATTATTACTATAAAAGTTAGTTTGGTGGTTTCTCTTGCAGCAAAGAGTGAAACTCTGGAAGGAACTGCCCATGGAACAAAAAGAGAAAGGAAGAAATGGTACCAAAGTGGGGGATTGTGGGTTCTAGGCTCCTGCGCGTATCTCAGGAACTTCCTCCGTGAAGGAGACCTGGCCTTGAGCCTGAATGCACTGGGAAGCCAGAACTATGACTCAACTCCGTCTGACCCCTTCTCACTCTCAATTAAGGATTTTTCTTTTTTTTCATTTCACCAAGAACAGAGAAGGAACCAAAGATACCTTTTTCATTTTTCCACTGCCATATCTCTGCACTTAGTTTTATCTTTATCCATAATCTACCTCTCTCCACTCTGATTCCAGGCCAGCCCCTCCATTTACACTAGATTCCAACCCCAATGATGTTTTTAAGAATTTAACTCCAGAAATTAAACATTATTTCCTGCATTATGAATCTCTACCCACCCCCAAGCTGGATAATTCCTTCTAGGCAGAAACATGTGATAATAGTTATCATTTAAAATTCTGCCCACTTCCAGCTACTGCCTCGTTTATCTACTCTCTTAATAGGAGAAATCATCATTTGTCTTTATTCAGCATGTCTACTTTTTCTCTTGCCTTCTTTTGTTGTTGTTTTTGTTTTTCTGGGAAAGTTCTTTAATGTATTTAATTTATTATAAAACATTTCAGACATTTAAAAATAACAAGTATTGAATTAGGAATGGAAAAAGAAAAACAAGAAAAAAATCTATAACAAGTGATATTGTGTCATATCGTTTGTCATCTCTTTTTAAAGCCAGAAGCTCCTCTTTTAATATTCGATGTCATGGAAAATATTATCATTGCAAACTGAAGTGCGACGCTGATGAATATGCAATGAGATACTGCCCTGACAACAACATCTGCTGCAGAGTGAAGAAAACAAAATTTGTGGGACAAACGAAGTGGTGAAAATTCTAACTGCAACTTCTTCAGACTCCAGGAGGAAAAACAACTAAAAATGTCTTAAACTCTCTTATCTATAAATAATGAACATGACGGATAAAAAATAATGTATTATAAATTGCATGTTTAGATGGTCAGGTGAAAATAAATATACATTTTATAAATGCTTACACTCTATTTTCATTTGTGCATTTGAACATTCACTTTCTTAGTTTACATCCACAACCACATTGTTTTTTCATCCATAGTCCTGTTTCCCAGCCCCACCACTGATTAACTGTTCGAATTTGGGCAAGTTATTTATTTTCTGTCTATCTCAGTTTCCTTATTTATAAAATGGGATAGCAATAAGTACCCACATTGTGGTATCGTTAGGATTGTATGGATTAGTATACCTGAAGTTCTTAAACAGCACTTGATCCTATTATAGACATTACATAAATGTTAGCTATAATTTCATAGAACTCAAGAATTTGATCCATCCTATTTCTTTTGGGGTTTTATTGAATTATTCTTTGTTGTCTAAGATAGAGTTCATATTTGTTCAAATTTTATGTGGTTTTGAAAATAAGATATATTTTTCAGGTTATGAGATATATAATTTTATGTAAACACAATCTATGAATGCAACGTTATTCTATTCTAGTAATCTAGGACTTGAACACTAGTAGTGAGAACTAAAAAGAAAGAAGAGACACAAGGTGAATTTCAGAATTAATAGTGGCAGGATTTATTGGCCATATGATATGCTGAAAAGGCATGAACGATAATTGAGATTTCAAAGCTAATAAAAAGATGGATGCCAATATAACTCACAAAGCTAGAGAGGCCAGAAGAGAAAGCAGGTTGGGAATGTGGGGAGAGTCAATAAAGAAATGTTTTGGCATAAGAGGGTTTTAGTCATGTAAGGGATATGTCCGTTTACTAGGTATATTTACAAAAGTATAATTTTTGGTTGGGCACGGTGGCTCATGCCTGTAATTCCAGCACTTTGGGAGGCCCAGGTGGGCAGATCATGAGTTCAAGAGATCAAGACCATCCTGGTCTACATGGTGAAACCCCATCTCTACTAAAAATAAAAAATTAGTTGGACATGGTGGCGGACACCTGTAGTCCTAGCTACTCGGGAGGCTGAGGCAAGAGAATCACTTGAACCCAGAAGGTGGAGGTTGCAGTGAGCCTAGATCACGCCATTGCACTCCAGCCTGGCAAGACAGCAAGACTCCATTTCAAAAAAAAAAAAAAAAAAGGATAATTTTCCTTTTCTATAAATTAACTGAATCCCTACTAGAACCTTATTTTGCCTGGTCACAGACACTTAAACTTAGTCAATTCATAGTTGATCATATCTTCCCCAAGTTATTTTTAAGTTCCAAAAGAGGTAAGCAGTGATGAGGTATCTGGGAGAGCCTTAATTATGTTACCATTACCAAAACACCTTCATTCTCATCTGATCTTCTGTCACTAACCTAGATACAACTGCTGAGTTGTGTCTCATTCTTATTTTCAACAAAACTGTATCCTCTTTGGGCGAGGCCCATTCTTTGGTACATTGGTTGTCGCTGGTACTCAAGCAGAAACTGGGTCACCAGGTGGGAACACTCCTTGCTTACCACTTTTATTCTGGTCTGAATCATATAATAACTCTATTACTGCCCTCCTCCCATGCTGGGAAAACCTGTGTAAGAAAAGAGGAACTAATGTGGGAAAGCGACTCCTCCCCTGGTTAAGTTTGCAGGCAAAACTGAAGACCCAGCCCACACCTCGATGGCAGTCCTGTGGGCGACTTTGAGCCTGGAGGCACTCACTTAAGCCATGCCAAGATTCTTCACACAAAGAAACTGAATTCATACATGTTTATTACTTTAAGTTGCTAAATTTGGGGGCTAATGTGTTACCCAGCAATAGATAGCTAATGCAAGGAGACAAGAATAATTCATAAGGAAGCTCTCATATCAAGATGATTTTGGTGAGAAGTATTTGCTGATTTAAAAGGCAACTGAAAAGCTAAATGGTCCTTTTAGAGAGTAGGATGAGGACGGCAGGAGGGTGGAGGTAGAGGGGCAAACAGAACCCTGCACAAAAATTTACAAAGGTGAATCACACGGGAGCCTTACCTTGTAAGAGCTCCATTTCTGTTATAAGAAATGTATATAAATAAGCAACCTGCCAAAGAATTTAATAATTGTATAGACGAAGCACAAATTGTGTCCTTTATAATTGAACGACTTTTCGTTTTCTGTCCACTAGGTCCTTCTACATGCCAGGATCCTTCAGTTTTCTTTTTCCTGACTAAGGGAGGCTTCAGCCTAAAGATAACCTGCAAGATCAGTGGCTGGCGATTCCCTCAAAGTGAGACTTTGCATTCAGGTTGGTACTCACTCATGGGCATACGCAGCAGGCGACTTCCAACGTCCTGTAAACTGTGTTCAGGCTTTGTCCTCCTTAAGTTATAAGTAAGTCACAATAAGGGCCACAAAATAGCATTTCTCTTGTACTACTGCGGAAAGCCCAGTCCCACCCCACCTCAAATTCTTTCTAAAAAGTCTCGCATCATGTCTCAGATGAGTCCCAATATGTGGCACCCACCATTTTTCTTGTCTTTTTTTTCTCCCTGCAAGTGGTAATGCCCTGTTGGTAGCGGAAGCGCTGGTGTTACCTCTCACTGCTGCTGTAGAAGTGGCACCACGCATTGCTGATGCCTTGGCACTTTGCATCCCAAGGTGTCTGTTAGAAAAAAGGCTTTTTCAGTGTCACTTCCTTAGCATAAGCTCTAGCACCCCAGTTCCTGCCATCTACAAATTCCACCTGGCTGGCCCAGATTAGATTCAAACTAGAATTTTTGCTTTATTTCAGAACCTCTAACCCAGAAGACGATATAGAAGAGGGTTAATAAATTTGGGTTCTAGAATCTCTGTAAGACTTCTTAGTCCCAGATGTATGATATCAGAATTACTCAAATCTCTGTTTCAACATCTTGAAAATGTGTATGGTGAAAATGTTCAGTTAAGAGAGCATTTGTGAGATTAAGTGAGGCAATATTTAAAAAATACTTAGTACAGTCCTTGATGCCAGAAAGCACTGCAAACACCAGTTGTTAGGAATATATTTGCAGTAGTTTTCCACCCATCCACAGTTCCAATTAGTTACAGTCAACCACAGTCCAAAATATTAAATAAAAAATTCTAGAAATAAACAATTCAATTCCTAAGTTCTAAATTGCATACTGTTCTGAGTATGTACACAAAATCTGCACCACACAGCTCCACATACCCAGAATGTGAATCATCCCTTCATCCAATGTATTCACACTGTAAATACCACCTGAGCATTCATCATGGAAATCACCTGCTTCTGAGATCCAGCCACTGACATCATCATGGCTCAGTGGCCCAGGATCACCCAAAACAGACAATCCTCCTTCCGACGTATGGTCAGAAGATTAGTAGTATCCTAATGCTGTGGCCCAATGCCTGTGTCACTCTCCTCACCTCATCTCATCACATAGGCATTTTATCATCTTACTTCAGCACAAGAAGAGTAGGTACAGCACAATGAGATATTTTGGGGGAGGCAAGAGTTCATATTCACATAACTTTTACAGTATTGTTATTATAGCATATTGTTATAATTCTATTTTATTATTAGGTATTGCTATTAAAATCTTACTGTGCCAAATTTATATGTTAAACTATATCATAGGTCTCCATGGGTAGAAAAAAAGCACAGTATATATAGAGTTCAGTACTATCCACTGTTTCAAGCATCTACTGGGGGCCTTGGAACATAACCCCATGAATAAGGGAGAACTACTATATATTGTAAAGTTAAAGTATAAACTTAACATCCAGAGTTCATTTATTTATTCAACAAATATACTTTGGCACTGACAACCTGCTAGATTCTGAGCCACTACTGGTGTACAGTGATAAATAAGACAGTCATGGAATCTGTCCTCGGATCTTAGAGTCTAATCACAGAGACACAAACAATCTATATAGTTACAATTGTGACAAGTGTTATGGGAAAAAGTAATGGGTGCTCTGAAAATGTGTAATGGGAAAGAGGACCGTCTCTTCACAGAGGATACAGCAGCTGCTTCCTTTTATATCTCCCACTGTTGCTAGAATACATTTCTGTTTATTAGGATGACCATTTGGAAAGGCTGCATATTGAATCTGTAAGGCTGAGGGTCAGACAGGGACATTTCAATTGCAGCTGAGAATATGGCAGTTGCAGAACATCCACAGATCAGGAAGATGAGAGTAGCATGATGACCCTAAAGAAATAGCAAACCCAGGACGTAGAAGAAAGAGCTGTCTAGTCCCAGCATGGAGCGTACTGTACTTCTCCATTTTCTAATCCCAGAGCACCCTGTGACCCTAGGGGAATATGTGTGGACAGAAGGAAAAAGCTGGTATGCTGGTGAACCACAAACCTGTTTTCAAATGATGCACAGATCTCCCCTCTTTATCTCCAAAGCCTAAGTGAACCAGACACTGAGCCAGGATCCCACCGCGTTTATTAAGTCTTCTTTTTGAATTGAACCCTTTATCATTATGTAATGCCTTTCTTTCTCCTTTTTGATCATTTTTGCTTTAAAGTCTGTTTTCTCTGAAATAAGAATAGCAACCACTGTTCTCTTTGTTTTCCATTTGCTTGCTAGATCTTTCTCCATCCCTTTACTTTGAGTCTATGAATATCATTGCATGTAAGATGCGTCTCTTGATGACAGCATTCAGCTATGACCCAGCTTTTCTGCTCCTCAATATTTGCAAAAGAGAAATGAAAACTTATATCCACACCACGACTTGTACATGAATGTCCATAGCAGCTTTATTTACAATAGCCAAAAACTGGAAATAATCAAACGTCCATCAATAGGTGACTGAATAAACACATAGATGTATATCCATGCAATGGTACTTAGCAGTGAAGAGGAATGAATAATTAATTCATATTATAGCAAGGATTAGTCTCAAATAATTATGCCAAGTAAAAGAAACCCAACAAGAAAGAGTATAGAATATATTAGAATATATGATTCTATTCACGTGCAATTCCAAGAAAATACAAAGTAATCTACAGTGTCAGCAAAAAAGTTGTTGCCTGGAGACGGGGAGGTGAAAGAGAATCAGGACGGGAGTATTACAAAAGACATGAAAAAACGGGGAATGGATACGTTTATGAGTTCGAACCTGATGATGGTTTCACAAAAGTGTAGATATGGCAAAACTTATCCAATGGCACACTTTAGTATTTGAAGTTTATTGTATGTCATTTACACTTCAATAAAAATGTTTTTAAAACAGTGACAATTATTTTAAATGACCCTGATGAAATATTGTGCAACATTTAAAAATAGTATTTATAAAGTTTATATTGCCACTGATATATAGTATGTATCAAGTTACAAAACCAGGATATCTAAGAATATTGTTTATAACTATGTAAAACAAAATATTAAACAACAAACTAAGCACAGATAAACTTTCTTAAGAAACACACGGTTCGTCTCTGAGAGATGAAGTTAAAGTGTAACTTGTCCATCTTTGTCATGTTCAATATTTTACCAATTTTCTAAAATTAGCTTTAAATTTTTGTTGTAACAAAAGCTTATGAAATTTTAATTTTATTCATTTAAAAAAAGTAAGAGCACGTAGTTCTCAGGCCTCCATGAGTACTTTTGGAAAACCCAGATGGAAGAACAGTGTCTTTGTCAATAGGAAAATCTGTTAAACAGGAAAGGGCTGTCCATTTTTGTCCTCAGATGAGCATTGCGAACACCGCTGCCTCGGGGGTGTTCAGTGTAGCGTATCTACCTGAAGCGGGCCATAACCCAGACCTGGGAGGTTTGTACAGGAGTGTGTGTTCAACTTCTTCCTCTCTATTCTCTGACAGCCAATATCAGACCCTGCCATTAGCCTCCTCAACAGAAGCTCCCAGCCATGAAGCCTCTCCTCATTGTGTTTCTCTTTCTTTTCCTTTGGGATCCAGTGCTGACAGGTAAAACTGGCAGATTTTGAGGGGGGCAGGGGAGCTTCATATAGAAGAACAATTCCACTAAACAACCCTATAAACAGACTCCCACCATGGACCCTTGAATTTTCAAATAGAAAAAGGCATCAGCCAGTTTTGATGTCAGCAAGACCTGGGCTTGAATCTGGCTCTCCAACTTCTTAACTGCGTAACTTTGGACAAAGGTCTGGCCTTCTCTGAGCCTTAGTTTCCTTTTTTGTTTTTTTTTTTTTTTTCTTTTTTGGCTGAACTGATGAGCATCCATGAGCCTTAGTTTCTTCATTTGAAAAATGGAAATGAAGAGCCTTACAAGGATTAGATCAGATCACGTATGGAATGTCTGTATGTAATATGCAAAGTACCTGGCTCGTGAGACCTGTCACTGTATTTTCATCAGTAACGCCCACCCTGTTTTGCTATTGTTATTTT
This sequence comes from Cebus imitator, assembly GCF_001604975.1. Taxonomy (NCBI): domain Eukaryota; kingdom Metazoa; phylum Chordata; class Mammalia; order Primates; family Cebidae; genus Cebus; species Cebus imitator. The sequence continues at coordinate 5,459,166 of NW_016107440.1, read as the reverse complement.
GCCTCTAATTCAAGAATGTATCTAAGTATAATAGTCAAAACCAGCAAATAATGATAACACAATTTGTTAATTTTCTAATATACTATAAATTTCTTATAGTTAATTTACTATTTGTGACTCCATTGGTTGTTGTTGGGACCAAATCCACTATGGTTTATGGCAATGGATTTGTGGGCTCCAGACAAAGAAACCCATCTAGTGTACAACATTCCCTTCAATTCCTTTTGCATTCTCCTAACTTGTCATTTCCATAGAAATTTCTTGTCTCATTTTATAGACCATTATGTTTCATCTTCTCAAAAGTGTTACAGACTGTCCTCTTGGGCTTCTGTCTTGCCAACTAAGTAACAATGATCCCTTCTTGTCCCTGTAGGATGATTATCCTCCAGGGCATTATGACTCAGTCAGGGTATGTGTTTGCTCAAAATTTCTACAGATTCCTTGAGCTTCATCCATTGAGACTTCTCAAATCTTCAGAATTGATTTCACCCTGCTCCAAACGACAAGACCATTCCATGTTGCAAATACGTCATTGCACTTGTCATGATTTTTCCTCTCCCAGACAAATTCTGTATTTCTTCTCTTTTTGTCTAGACTGAAAATTCACTGAGATTAAGGTCTATGTCATACTCAGATCTGTACCCCAACAGTCCTTGATGCACATGATTTATAAAGATTAGTTTATGAATAATAATGAGTAGTTACTTAAATAATAAATAATGAGTGAATGACTATGTGAATAGCTAGCTTGATTGTTTGGATCATATTCACTGACCAATTCAGGGCAGCTTCCAAGTTATTAGTTGTTTTAGTCAGCTTGAGCTGCCATAACAAAATTCCACAGACTGTGTGGCTTAGACAAAATTTATTTTCTCATAGTTCTCGAAGATGGGAAATCCATGATCAAGGTGCTAGCTGATTCCATTTCTGATAACAGCTTGCTTCCAAGCTTGTGAATGGCCATCTTTCTGTTGTGACCTTCACTAATAAGACCATAAATCCTATTGGATTAGCTATCAATCTTATCGGATTAGGGTTCCACCATTATGACCTCATTTACCTTATATTACTCTCTGAATGCCCTATCTCCAAAGATAATCACATCAGGGGTTAGGGTTTCAGCATATGAATTTTGGGGTGACACAATTCAGCCATACCACTAATTAATTTTTTCAGTTACAGAATCCATTATTATGACCAAATCTCCTTGGAACCCAGTTGGATAAAAACTGAGGGACCAGTAATTTTATGGTCCAAAAAGGCCTGTAGTGAGTTATCTTTCTATTCATTTTCCTTCCAGGTCTAAATCCACTATCATCAGAAATGCACACGAAATGCTATAAGAATGGCATCTGCAGACTTGAGTGCTATCAGAGTGAAATGATCGTTGCCTACTGTAAGTTTCAGCTGGAGTGCTGTGTCACAGGAAATCCTCCACCCTGACATGAGAAACCAGTGAATTGCCACAATCTTGAAGGCCCTTGGTTCTGCCATCTTTCACAAAACCAGGGAATGTAGATCAAACTGTGACACGATGATGTGTCCACAACTGTTGAGAAATGCTAAATGTATGATTGCTTTGAAATTCTGAGCGTAGGATAGAGAAGATTGTTTGCTAAGAAGAACGATGGCAAGGAAAAATATCATTCACCTGTTAAAACGATGCTTTAATCTCGGGCCATCTGACCCACCCTGCCCCGTGGCTCCCTCATGGAGAATACTTTTTAGTTTGTGATCACTGGTAAGTGGGCACCAGCTGCCTACCTGGTATATTTTTATGTTATGAGAAAATACCAAACATCTGTTTGTTGATAATAATCAGCTGTTCAAAGAGAATAAATGCGTGGGTCAGAGTCTGCTCGAGGCCCTTAACCCGGGATGCTGTCAGCCCCTGAGGCTCTCAGCTCAGTAGGCTGTTGACCCTCCGGATAGACCCACTTTGCTGTTCTCTCTGGGTATCTGCTTCTTAATTCCCAGCACCACCTGGGTGGGGGTCTCTATAGACAAGCTGGACTCTGTACACAACTACTGGGTTTTAGCATTTTTATAAGCCAGCAGACTCTTATAGTCTTAAATTTAAAGAGCTGAGCTATAGGCTTCTTTAAAAGATCTAGGTTTTTCACAAAAACAATGTAGAAGATATTTTCTCACTTCAAAGGGATGTCCAGTGTGCTCATCAGCACCTGTTTCTTCCTCGAATCACAGAGAGGATATTCTTATTATTTAGAGAGGCTTCAAGAGAAACATCTTTTGACACCTAAGTCCTGTCCTACCTTCTCTTCAGCTTCCCATTTCCCATTTCTGTGAACCTCCCATCTGTAGAGAAGCAGATTTGCCATGGCCCCTGACAACCCTGTACATCTCTCATGTAATTCACAGAGGTAGGTCTTAACTACAGGCTGGCCCAAGTCTGGACTGAATCTGGCCCTGAAGTTCCTTTGAAACAGAAGAAGAGAGGACATCTTGTGATGGGCTGGCACAAGGTAACTTCTCATCCACCTCCCTAGTTTCAGCTGAGCAGTGGAATTTCCCACCTGAGCCCCTAGGGTTAAGCTACAGGCTGCAAGACTGCTGGCCTGTGGTTTAGCGTTGGTTCCTTAGCAGCAGAGTGATGCCTCCTCTGCTGCCCATCATCTGACCCCTCTGGATGGGTGTCATGCTGATCTTGCTTTGCTGTATGTGTAACTAATAAACTGTCTAAATCCATTCAAACACATGGTTTTCTCTACCAATCACCTTTATGAAGGTGTAACAGGAAAGCTTAGCAACTTCTGTCGTGGTGCGGCCGGCCCTACTGTCTACTGCGTGGCTGGTGAATTCTTGCCTGATTTTTCAACAACATTCGCCCTTATGGATGCACGAATGTGTGAGTTCTGTATCTGCTGCTCAGGATAAAGAGTGGATGGCAAAGGAGGGTAGATTTCGGTTGTGGGGCAACTTTCATGGCCTTCAGTGCTAGATATGGCTCAGACTCTCTAGCAATGTGGGGCTGAGAGTGTAGGGTTCTTGCTGCAAATAGCCAGTTGCTGATGTGGTACAGGGATAAGAATACAGAGTCTTAGTTTGGGGGCTGAGCCGACAATACTGCCTGCCCAGCCACACGTGGCTGCTGGGAAGGGATGAAAAGAGAGCAGCGGGTGAAAAAGCCTGAGGGTTTGTAAGGAGTTCTGTGCTCCCAGCAAATGTCCAACCTTTGAGCAAATTCAGTATTCATGTCTTTGGAGAGGAAGATACTAAAAATCCATTAGAATGTGCCCTCTCAGGGGCCCAGACTCCCTGTGTAGACCTTAGAGAAGGTTAGTTAAAATTGAATGGGATCACAGATGGCCTGGAATTATAACCGTGGTTACTAAGTGTGCAGAGGAAATAATGCATCCAGACATGGCCAAGGAAACTGTCAGACCCTGAGGGAGGGAGAGGGGACCCTACCTGAAGGGCACTGAATCTTCTGGAACTTTGGCCTCATAACATCCTGGACAGTCTTAGGCTTGCTTTTCATCTCACTCTTCCTAGTTGGGTTCAAGTTCTCTACACATACAGATAAAGAGAAACCTGAAAACAATCCAGCCTGCTGACAATCTGAAAAATCAGGTGCATGATACTCTACAAGCTAATTAGAAAGCTGATCCCCAAAGCCAGAGAAAGAGTCTGCGTTCTCTGTGCTAGAAAGTTCTCTCTGGAATCTGGTTAAGTCCTGCATGGACAGAATTTTCCACTGCCACAAGACATCAAAACAAGATTATCACATCAGGTCTAGGCAACCTCTGTGCCTCAGATCCTGCTGAAATTATTCGGACTAGCCACTATTAAACCTGCTTATCCCACCTCAATACTCCTTCCCAGGGAAATTTGCCAGTCCTGCACTGCCTTCATCTTACTGTTGACAAGCCATATACCCTGTCAGGAAATGAACTCTGTAACAACCGGGGTAGCGGCAAACTTTTTTGTTCTTTTGAGAGAAAGTGTGTATGTTGCATGCACACCCTCCAGCTTTGCTGAAGGAATCTGAACAGATAGATATTCACTAATTTTGCTTGGTCTCTGTACATTGACACTTTCAAAAGAAACCCAATTCCAAGATCCAAAGCTTTTTTTTAAAATAATTTAAGTATTTACCAAATCTATCTGTATGGAAACAAAATGGGGGAGGAATTTGTCACCATGTAGAGCAAACTCTCTTCAAAATTCTTTCTGAATATCGCTCCCTGAAATCACTCATTCAGTAGTGAAACTGCATTGTCTAAGACCAACGTCTAGAATTCATCTGGGATGTCTTGAATTTGTAACAGAGATGCTGAGAAGCTTCAAAGGGTAAGAACAAACTCTGTCTTTAAGGAAACTCATTTTTACTTAGAGCTAATTTTTGACATTTTTCCAGTTTTATTGAGGTATGATTGACAAATAAAAATTGTATATTCAAGGTGCAGAAACGTGGCTGGATATACATATGCATCGTATAATGATTACCACAATCAAATTAATTAACACATTCCTTACCACCCATAGTTACTATTTGTAGGGAAGAGGACTCTTAAAAATTATTTTCTTAACAAATTTCAAGAAAACAATACAGTATGATTATATAGTCACCATGCCATGCATTTTATCGTCAGAACATATTCATCTTCCAGCTGAAAGTTTGTACTATTTGACAAATATCACCCCATTTAATCCAACCCCTGGCAACCACCATTCTACTCTGTGCTTCTATAAATGGAACCCTTCTTTTTTTTTTTCCTTTGGAGACAGAGTCTTGTTCTGTTGCTCAAGCAGAGGGCAGTGGCACAATCTCGGCTCACTGCAACCTCTGCCTCCCGGGTTCAAGCAATTCTCCTGCCTCAGCCTCCCGAGTAGCTGAGACCACAAGTGCACGCCACAGTGCCTTGCTAATTTTTTGTATTTTAATAGAGACAAGGTTTCACAGCGTTGCCAGTCTGGTCTCAAACTCCTGAGCTCAAGCAATCCACCCACCTCGGCCTCCCAAAGTGCTAAGATTACAGGTGTGAGCCACCACACCCGGCCTGGTGCCCTTATTATAAAAGAGGCCCCAGAGAGATCCCAAATCCCTTCCACGTGTAAGGATGCAGCAAGAAGCCACCATCTACGAACCAGCAAGAGGCATTCACCAGACACCAAATCCGCCAGCACCTTGGTCTTCAACTTCCCAGCTCTAGAAAGGTGAAATAAATGTCTGTAGTTTCTAAGCCACTCCATCTGAGAAATTTTGCTACAACAGCTCTGAAAGGCAAAGAGACCATCTTGTATTTTCTGTATTCTGATAATTTGACTTCTGGAGCCTTGTTGAAGCTGGAGGGCTGGCCACTCCCGGAGTTAGCCAATTCCTAGAGACAGTAAGTAAACAATTTACCCACAGTCTGCTCTTCAGACCAACCAATTCAGAGTCCACACCTCAACCACCTCCTTTATCAGGCCTTCATACAGCGGGATGCTATCCACAGTTATGTGACCTGTGCTCGAGTTTCCCAGCAGGGGGTAGCAGGGTTGTGACATAGATTCCGTGAAATTCCTTGGTTATTGATAACTTAGGTGTGTTGGCTTTCTTGAATGCGGGTGACAGTAGTAACAAACTGGTCTTGCGGACAGACTCAGGACCTGCTGGTTAGCCACAGTGGTGCAGGCGGTGGTGACAGCTGAGATCCACAGCGGTTTTCTCTGTCCTGGGTGCAGTATTAATCTGCCGGGCGATATTGTCACGGACAGTGTCGGTTGGCCTCCGGCCAGGAGGTGGCGCTTGCAAAACAGCAGCAGCCGCGGTAGCAGCAGTGGGATGTTTGCTTGCTTGATGTTACCCAGAGGAGCGTACGCTGGTTTCTCCGGACGGGGGCGGGGCCACGTAGCTTCCAGGAGATTACGTCGTTTGCGTTAAGTTACCGGCGCGGGTGGCGAGGCAGTCTGGTAGGGGCTGGGACGGGCGGGTTTGCACACGGGTGTCCACGTGCAGAGAAAACAGCAGCCCCTGCGGGTGTTGCGGGAGGGGAGCGGGTCTCAGGCTGATGTTTCAGTGGGGAGCGTTGCTGCCCCTGCTGCATGGAAGAGCCTGTGCAGGCTGTGGGGTGCACTGGGCAGTGGTAAGCTCCGCAGTTCGTACCCACTTGGCAAGGCAGATCCGCTCCTACAGTGTTCGCTGGAAGCAGTGAGCTCACTGCCACTCGGCCTGTAGTGAACTCGCGGCTGCCGGGGCCCGAAAGCGTTCCCTGCAGAGATTGCAGCCCAGGCGTTCAGGCCACGCCCCTCCCTGTCCGCCGCAGAGCTGGGGTGCACCCCTGGCTCCTGCGCTTGCAGTTTCTGCACCCACGACTCCTGCACCTGCGGCTGCTGGACTTGCAGCCCACTTTTCACCCTCCCCCTTCCCGGCCCTGGCCAAGGAAGTTCGTCCCCATCCGAGGTGGTATTGAGGAACCCTGTGAAGAGCTTCTTTCAACCTGCAACCAGCGCCAGAACGTTTTAGCTGGCCGCAGGCCCTCCTGTGAGGAGCAGTAAGGCATGGCTGCACTCTGGAAGTGCATGCAAGGGGCTGCCCCTAAAAGTACGCAATACTTTTATATTCCATAACCCCCCCGCCAAGTCTGTTCCTGCGCTAGGTCGGTTACGGCTTTCCCTCCCTCCCCCCCCCAGCCTCCCCCCCCCGGCCTCTCCCCCCCGGCCTCCCCCATCCGCCTACCAAGCACCCCCACCTCGTGTCCTGGACTTTCAGGCTCCTTAGTGGTGTCCGTATCCCAGAGGCAAATCCCCTCTCTCACACTCAGGGGACTCGCCGCCCTTTGCTTGACTCACAATGTAGGCTGTATCCTCCTCCTTCCTTTAGTATCAGTAGACTCCTGCGGTTTTCCTCTTCGGTTATTGCATTGCTTCTTGAAAAATAGTTCACAGTGTGAATCTGTACACACTGTTTTGAAATCCTTCCAAACGGTAGAGAGAGGATAGTAATTCTTCTAATCCACCATTTTGGAAAAGCATTCCTAATTTTTCACAGATAAAAACATGTTTATGGCCTGGTCATCCTAAACAGCACACAATGTTTTCGTGCATTGCAAACTTACAACATACTCGGTATTTCAGCTTAACTATTTTCAATATGACTTCTTTTATTGTTCTGTCAAACCATGAGTGTTCTTTAGTAGGTTCCCAGGTTGGACAATCCAATAGAAAAGTGGACGAACGTCTTTAAGGGTCATATTACAAATAAGGATATCTAAATGGCCAATAAACATCTGAAAAGGTGCTCAGCTTCATTAGGTCATCCCTACAACACAAATTAAACCCTATATGTCATCACTATATACTCCCTAGAATATTTTTTAAAGGCAGAAAATACTAGATGTGGATGAGAATGTAAAGCAAGAAGAATGCTCAGACATTGTGGATAGGGGTATATGTTGGTACAACCAATTTGGAAAACAATCAGATGCTATGTATTTACCAAAACTGAATGTGTGCATAGCCAGTGCCCAACAATTTCACTCCTAGGTATATAACCACCACAGAAATGCCGGCACCACAGCAGTATTTATAAAAGCAAAAACTGAAAACCGCAGATAGGACCATCTTCACTAGAATACTCAAATAAATTGTAGTATCTTTCCCAATGTAATACAATATGCCATTGAGAAGGATAAACTACAATTACATGAAACAGATTAGTAAACGTCACAAAAGTAATGTAGAGTAGAAGAAGCCAGACACAAAGAAATACCTACAATACCATTTATATAAAGTTCAAAAGTAGATGTCAGGAGTTTCCTATTAAAAGTCAGGCTAGAAATCATTTTGTATGGATTAGCGGCTGGTAGTGCCTGGGATGTTATAATGTTCTTTTTTGGAGCAGGGTGCTGAAACACATGTGTGTTAAATTTGTGCAACTATCAGGATAATGCTTACTTATGATTTGTGTATTTTTAATTGTGTGTTATGCTTCAAAAGTTCTTAAGAGACTTTTAAGAAGCAATAAACTAATAAAAAGAAAAAGTACTGAATACAAGGAGTTAGAGTATTTCTGTAGGAGAATCAATAAAAAGAAAGACAGCAGACACAGGAACACTGATAGGCTCAAGCCATTGTTTCAGTCGAAGGTTACAACTGAGAGGGATCTGGGTTCCTAGAAGAAATCAGCAACAGCTTCCAGGTACTCACAACTATTTCCCAGTCAGTATAGGCATCTGTTTTGGTTTTACACAGCACAGAAATGTAGTATCACACAAAATATGATATTCTTCGGGTTTTAAACATTTTTGCTTGCAAATACCATGTAGTCGCCAACATGTAGCAAAGGCTCTTCGTATGTAGGCATTGGGCCCGCTTCTACCTGCCAAGAGAAGCAAAGGTTAATGCACAGTGTCCTGCAGTGTCATGTTGCAAGACGTTTTACAGCTGGGTGTCCCTTTTCAGCTGCTCTTACCTTGTTGTTTGGGGGTCCTATTATAAGCCATTCTATGACTTCACAATTAATTACATGAATTACTAATCAACTACATGGAGTTAACAGGGGCCAACATATTCAGCTTGAGATTATTTGCTACAGAAAGAACACTCAGAACATCGAAGTCATCCCAGGAGTCAGCAGAGGCCCCTTACCAGAAGATGTGCAGGGTCTGGAACAGCTGCCTGAGGCAGTTTGTGATTAAAGTGTCAGCATGAAGAAAGAAAGATCACTGAACTAGAATTTTAGAAGCCTGCAGTTCTACCCCTGTACTCTCCAATAATATTCTGCATGACTTTTTATCAAGTGCTTCATCACAAAGCACTTAAGAGAACCCATGGGAGAATGAGTGTGAAATGGTTTGAAATACCTGAGACAAATATGGAAATTTATTGCTAGTAATTTTCCTAGACCTTAAGAACTGGGAGCCTCTGGAAACCAAACGGTGGAGGAGGGGTGGTAAGAGGCAGTTTGAGAGGGTTAGGGTGGCCCTGAATTGCCTCTACTGAATCACCTGCTCTTGCATGCTAAGTCTTAACAGTCTGTCCACCCAGGTGCCCCCATGAGTCCGTGGACTGAGCCTTTGTGGTGTGAAAATAATCAATGTGGTATGGTAAAGGGCTATTAGCAGGCAAACTTGCCCGCTGTGTGCTCACTAGACCTCAGGCAACTTTCTGGGGACAAAGGAGTCCAGTAGAGACACAGTGCAAAGTGTCCAGAGAATAGTGGCTGATGCAGAAAATCAGCCACTATCTCAGCATGATCCACCTTCATATCTGTCCCTTTCTTTCCCTTCTTTCTTTCTTTCTTTCTTTCTTTCTTTCTTTCTTTCTTTCTTTCTTTCTCTCTCTCTTTCTTTCTTTCTTCTTTCCTTCCTTCCTTTCTTCCTTTCTTTCTCTCTTTCTCCTCTATTTCTCTCTTTCTCTTCTTTCCTTCTTCACAAGTAGCTGGGACTACAGACACACGCTACCACGCCCAGCTAATTTTGTATTTTTAGTAGAGACAGGGTTTCACCATCATGGCCAGACTGGTCTCGAACTCCTGACCTCAGGCAATCCACTCACCTCAGCCTCCCAAAGTGCTTGGATTACAGGCATGAGCCACTGTGCCCAGCCTCATATCTGTCTTTTAAACACTTCACACTTGGTCCTTGAGTGATACACTTTATAGATGAGGGTTTGAGGCAAAGGGTACGGGCTTTCTGCTGACCCCAGAAAACCACAAGCACAACAGTTTTGAGAACCTTCACTTTAGTGACTGAAGTAGACTTTTCTCATTGTCACCAAGTTGCTGGCTTCTGTCCAGAGAATGTAAACCCCTCAAACTGATGTTTCATAGGACCTCGTCATGCTGTAAGTTAATGTAATACATCTTAATAACCAGCTGTGTCTATGGATTCTGCTCAGCATAAAATTTGCCTTGGCTTCTAAATGAGTGAAAAATAACGTGTGGCTGATGGTGGAAGGCAAATTCTAAGAGTCCTCAAATAGCCCTCTCACCTCTAAGTCCTCCGTGTTCTTCAAAGTCTCATCTTTTTGCTCTGCCCTGCTTCTACCAACACCAGCAGTCCAACCCTCCCCTCAAACTTCACCAGCTCCCCAGACCAAAACCCATGCCCAGTTTCTGTCTGTAGAGAGCCGCCTCCTGCTCCGTGTCCTTGCACCTTTTCCCCGTTCTCTGCGCCAGCTTCCTTTGTCCAGTTCCTCCTTTTTCTCACTTGTAGAACCTCACACCCTTCTTCCCTTTATTGTTCCTAATTCTACAGGGAAGGACTCCATTTTACCTGGTGGGACATAGGAGAGCAAGACAAGGACCACGAGGCCCAAGAGGACGCTCCTTGTGACCATACCAATCAGCAAAGAAGCAGCTTCGGTGCCCGGGAGAGTGACGCTCTACGCAGCCTTGGCGAGACGGGGAGCTGCATGGCTAGTGAACCTTTTGGAACAAGAACATCTGCCTGCTCCACTGAGCAGTCCAATCAGCAAAAGGTCTGGGCATGACATCTCTTCATTAAAGCACAATTCCTGGGTGCCACGTGCATGCTAGCAGCTGCATGCTCACTGTGTAAGCGGCCCTGTTCTAGGCCCTGGTCGGATACTGTGTAGATGTCTGTGTATCTTCGTTGTACATCCACTTAACAAATGCCCATAGTGTGCAGAGAACCATAAGCCTGCCTTGTGTAGTTGAGAAAGTGTTTTTTTTTTCCCCAAACACACAAAATCCAGGTAGGCATGATTCTATCCATTTTAAAAGCAAAAGCAAAGAGTCTGAAGTGGAAGAAATGACTTTCCCAAGTTCACGTAGATCCTAAACGGCAGCAACACGACTTAAAAGCAGGCTTCCCTGACTCCTGTATACAGAAGTACTCAAGTATGGCGTTGCCCAGTTCTGGTATCGCTGCAATCTCTTTAGCAAAATAAGAGCTCCTCAGAAGCAACATGGAAAAAGCAAGTCCCCATCACACCCGCAACATGACCCTGGGAAAAACACTGAGTCTTATGGCTCCCCATTGAGTATATGCTGTGTGCCAGGTAATAGGAGCCACACAAAGAATTTATGACAAAACTCTTGCTTGGAGGGACTAAAGGTCGACAGTGTTTGTCTTTAAAGTATTTTAAGTTTTCCAACAACTTTGTCTGATACTGTCTAAAGAACACAAAACCCAGAATCTTTCTGGTCTGGATTCTGTATGCAATAGCTTGATAAGCTTTTAATAAAGCACTTACTTCACCTCTCTGACCATCAATTTTCTCACTTGTAAAGAAGCTTGCACACATGGCCGAGCACAGTGGCTCATGCCCGTAATTCTAATGCTTTGAGAGGTCAAGGTGGGTGGATTGCTTGAGCTCAGGAGTTCAAGACCAGCCTGGGCAACATGGTGAAACCCCGTCTCTACAAAAAATACAAAAATTGGCCAGACATGGTAGTAAGTGCCTGTGGTCCTAGCTGGTCAGGAGGCTGAGGTGGGAGAATCACCTGAACCCAGGAGGTCGAAGCTGCAGTGAGCCATGATTGCACCACTGTACTCCAGCCTGGGTGACACAGTGAGATCCTGTCTCAAAAAAAAAAAAAAAGAGGTTGTACTCCATCAGTCCCAGTTACCAAGAAGGCTTGTTGTAAGGCCAAATGAAGAAATGAAGTAATTTTTGAGGCCAGTCCTTTGTAGAACATACATTTAAGAAACTGTTAGGCCCATGTTACAGAAGGAGACATTTAAAACTGTAGATATTGGTCAGTGTGGTGGCATGTGCCTGTAATTGCAGCAATTGGGGAGGCCGAGGTGAGGAGATCACTTGAGGCCAGGAGTTCAAGATCAGCATTGGCAAGACAGTGAGACTCCCTTCCCTATTTAAATAAATAAAACTAGAGATGTTGCTCTTCCAGCCAGATAGTGAAATAGCCAGGATGAGGAACACATGCCTCCCTCTCTGTCCTTGTTTTATTCACAAGAATGCATCGAATATATGCCACTTCAATGGACTCTTGTTTTCCAACTTCAGGATGTTTGTGATGTGGTCAAAAGAACACATCTGTGAAAGACTCATAAAGAACTGCGGAGCAGAAGAAAATCAGCAAAGAGACTAGAGGACCTGGGTTTTGAAGAGCACAGAGAAAAGGTGAAGCATGCCCAAGTGCACGAAGGGACTCTCCTGAGAACCACTTTCCAACCTGCAGCAATAGGTACGGCCTGCTTTGCGTTCTTCCAGCCCCCGTGGTCCTGATCTCCTGTTCTCCAGCCATCCCCCTCTGTCTCCATCTGAACCCTTCCCACCGTGCCCTCCAGAACCACAGTTATGCTGTAAACACACCTTCTCCCTCACGTCTTCCCCCAAGAACACTCTTCCACCTGAGTGCCTTGGCGAAATGCTAGGTTCTGCTCTATGGATTCTCTAAGTACACTGCTTCCTGGCAGCCTTGGTGACTAGAGACTGTTCACTGACCCAGGCTCCACACCCCAGGGGACAAGTAAGCCACACTTCACAATCTCCTACAGCCCCATGCCATTTCCAGAACGATGCCATTACCTGACATGATCCTGACACCTCCTGTCCCTCACGCTGTCCACACTGAACTGCTCATCAAATGTTCCCAGTTCTGCCTCCAACATACAGTTCACACTTGCCCATTTCTATCTCCACTGCTGCCACTGCATCCATGCCATCACCTTCTGTCACTAAACTCAGTAAATGTTCTCTTAAATGGCCTCCCATATCATTTTTAGATATTTGCAGTTTATCCTCCGCTTGGACACCAAAATGACCTTTTATAAAACTGAAACTGATTAATGCATTTGCCCTGTGGAAACCGCTGCGGGATGGCTTCCTTTTGGGATAAAGTGGAAACTTCTTAGTGTGGATACTGGCCTGGCCCCTGGCTTATCTCCCCACCCAAGTCCTCTCATTTGTTCTGTCTCTCACTGCATTGCATCCTACTGGCCTTCAGTATTCTGAAATATGCCGACCTCAAATATTTCACATGTGCTCTTTACACAGCCTGGAAATCTGTACCACTTACCTTCCCACCTTCACCTAACATTTAGTCTCATTTAGTGGAACAGTATCCATCTCTTCCACAGAACAGATTTTCCTGAGCCTTTCCAATAAAAATTAGTTCTCAGGCCAGACGCGGTGGCCCATGCCTGTAATCCCAGCACTTTGAGAGGCTGAGGCAGGTGTATCACCTGAGGTTGGGAGTTCAAGACCAGCCTAACCAACATGGAGAAACCCTGTCTCTACTAAAAATCCAAGATTAGTCAGGCATGATGGCACATGCCTGTAATCCCAGCTACTCCAGGAGACTGAAGCAGGAGAATCACTTGAAACTAGGAGGTGGAGGTTGCAGTGAGCCAAGATCACACCACTGCACTCCAGCCTGGCAATAAGAGCAAAACTCCGTCTCCAAAAAAAAAAAAAAAAAAATTAGGTTCTCTCTTGTAAATCTCTTTCAGAGGACCCTTTCTTATCCTGAGCATATAGAATATTAGAATTTGATATTTGTGCATTTATGTTTTTCTTTGACATTTGCTTCCTCCACTTGACTGCAAGTTCAGTAAGAGCATGGAGCATGTCCTCACATATATGTGATATCACATCAACAGAATCTAATTTTTTTCTTTAAAAAAAATGTTCATTTTCTAGGACATCCATAACAAATTACCACAAACTGAATGGCTTCAACAACAGAAACGTGTTATCTAACTGGCTTGGAGGCTAGAAGTCTGCAATCACGTAGTTGGCAGGGTTGACTCCTTCGGAGGGCTGTCAGAAAAGGAACTGTCTCAGGGTCTCCTGGCTTCTGGCAGCCGCCGCATTCCATGGTTCTGGGTGGTATTCTGCTGTCTTCATGTCATCTTCCCTCTGTATATACCTATCTGTGTCCAATTTTGCTTTCTTATGAGGACATAGTCATATTGGATTAGAATCCACCCTAACGTTCTCTCATCTTAACTTGATCTATGTAAATACCCTATTTTCAACTAAGGTTGCATTCATAGGTGATGAAGGTTAGGACTCCGGCATCTTTTGTGGGGTTACAATTCAACCCCTAACAAACGTTAATCTGCAGTCTTCCTGAGTAATCTCTATAACCCAAACGACATCAAAGCAACCAACCGTTCTTCTAGAACACTAATTATTCTTCATTTTTTCTTTCACCACGTTTGCCAGAAGAAAAGCCATCTATAGAACTGCTTCTGCTCTTGGGCTTTTAAAAGCCACTAGAACACATCACACAGCTCCACAGGAAAGCTGAGTTTGGAAATTTGGTTGTTCCTTTTATACATTCTGGTCAACCTCAGATGCTATTTGCCCCCTCAGTCCCCACCCTCATCCTACTCTCTGCAGAACTTCTGGCTTCCTATTTCTCAGAGAAGATTGATGTCAGAGGATTTAAATTCCCTAAACTTTTCACACAATCCCATCAAAATACCACCATCATTCTTCACAGAACTAGAAAAGTCAATCCCAAAATGTATACGGAACCAAAAAAGAGCCCCCATAGCTACAGCAAGACTAAGCGAAATGAACAAATCTGGAGGCTCCACACACCAGGGGACAAGTAAGCCCCACTTCACAATCTCCTGACAGCCCCACGCCATTTCCAGAATGATGCCTGACGTGATCCTGTCACCACCTGTCCCTCACCCTGTCCACATTGAATTGCTCATCAAACCTTCCCAGTTCTGCCACCAACATACAGTTCCACTAAAATACAAAAAAAAATTAGCCAGGCATGGTGGCATGCCTGTAGTCCCAGCTACTTGGGAGGCTGAGGCAGGGGAATCACTTGAATCCGGGAGGCAGAGATTGCGGTGAGCCAAGATCTCACCACTGCACTCCAGCCTGGCGACAGAGTGAGACTCTGTCTCAAAAGAATATTTCAATCCCATGATGACAGTTTCTCCTCACAAGTTAAAATATTATGAAACTACTTGTATAAGCCAATCTTATGAGCCTGTTTATGTGAACCTAACCCTGAGGGGTACATAAACTTTGGGGGAGTAGAAAATCAAGAAATAAACCCTGGATTGTGGTAAATGTGCAAGTGTAATGAATACTGAAGAGCAGAACACTCTTTAGATGTTGACATTTCTCTCTCCCAATCGCTGCATGAAAAGAAAAAATATCACTTTGCTTTT
>NW_016107440.1:5407937-5443992 GCF_001604975.1 Cebus imitator | reverse complement strand
CTGGAGTGCAGTGGTGTGATCTCAGCTCATTGCAACCTCCATCTCCTGGGTTCAAGCGATTCTCCTGCCTCAGCCTCCTGAGTAGCTGGGATTACAGATGTGTGCCACCGTGCCTGTCTAATTTTTTTATTTTTAGTAGAGACAGGGTTTCACCATATTGGTCAGACTGGTCCCAAACTCCTGACCTCGTGATCTGCCTGCCTCAACCCCCCAAAGTGCTGGGATTACAGGCGTGAGCCACCATGCCTGACCCACTTTTCATATTAATAATTCTACAGTGGCATGGTTCTTACCTCTTTATACTAAAATTAGAGCTTTATAACTCTCCGTGCTCCGTGGGACTGTAGGGGAAACACCCGTCTATTCTTCACATCCCTAGACCTCAGCACAGGGTCCACCATGGAGTAGACTGCCACACTGAACTCAACAGTCTCCTTCCCCTCTCCCACTCTCTGGAGCTCTCTAAATCCGTACCCTGTCTGGCTTTCTCCCCACATCCATAGCGATCCTGGCCTTTAAAGTTTTCCCACATTGGGTCTGTGTCTCACCCATTGCAGATATGAGTCAGTAGGCAGGGGTGAACTGAGGGTCTGCTCACAGGTGTGTAGGTAAGGCTGAACATTTATCACATGCCAGATTCATTATCAACATCACAGAACTGCCTTTCTCCAAGCCCCTCAGTCATTCTCAGGAATCCGTGGAGATAGGGACGGTCTTGCTTTGTTACAGTTATGCTAAGAAATTTGAGGAAGGGGAAGATACTAAAATGCCCAAAGGAAAGAATCAGATTCTGTAGACAATCTGGCAGGAGCTAATGAAGAGTGAAACTAGCCCTGAGGACTTCTGGGCACTAGTCCAGTGGCACAAGGGCATTCAATCTTGAAAGCAAGCACTGAAGTCTTTCCTATGTGTAGCCAAGAACCAGTTCCAAGCCATCTCTCCTCACAGAATGTCCTAAGGTCCCAAACACAATGAAATCCTACTAAAGGTAATAAATTGATGCACCTGGTTACACAGTCCGTTTCAGGCACGTACCTTTCTTGATCACTTGGGACAATCAGATCTTATTTTCCTCTATGAATCTTCCCAGGTGCAGAAAGTAATTTCTTTATTAATCTCGTGTCTAAGTAGCTGGTCTGTGAAACCAGACAGACTCTTCCTGCTCAGGTGTGGGCTTGGGTTTTGGTCTGAAGTTAGCTCTCGGAGCTTTAGCCCTCACTCTAAGTCCTGTCCCAACATACAGTTAGAGGAACATGGTGAATGAATGGAGATACCTGAAGCAGGCCTGGAAGAGCCAGAATTTAAGTCCAGCTTTGCCAGTAGTCAGAAGAACCAGAGGAATGTTATGTTCAGGCCCTTTATTCTTGCGGGCTGAAATGCCCCAGTTTTTAAGTAGTGGGAAGCAATATAGGAAATCATTTTTACTCTCACTGTAACTTCCCACAGCTCTCCCATCAATTCTATACAGCAAAGTAAAGCTATGCTACAGCCCCAGTCACCCCCAGATCAATGGGAGAGGTGTCCCCACCTCCGTCTGAAAATCATACGGAGACATGAGAAGCTACCTCCTTGTACTGACTCTGATCTTCCTTTTGACATAAGTGATTCCACCTAAAGGGATAAGCGCATGTTAAGCAGGGCCATGAGAATGTATCCCAGACCTTCAGTAAAGCTGGCATCTTCAAGAATTCTCAAGGAATGGACTGGGTGTGAGGACAAAGATCCTTTGGGAGGAGGATTGTCTAGGAAGATGCAGTGAGGCATCTTTAAACCATCTGCCTTGTGTTACTATGCTGTTATGAAACTTGGAGCTCTTGGTCAGAGCCGTGGACACTATCCCTCCCCACTTCCAGGTTCCCTGATCCCCAGAGACTAACCAGGGAAGTTAAGATACAGGAGCTCTGTGCCCCAACTGGTATCTTCTGGGATTCATGAGATGGGGAGACAGGTGCTTAGGATATTCACTATTCTCTAGGAAGCAGAATCTTTCACAACTTTATTTTCTATAAAGTGTTCATTACAACGTGAATACAAGATGTATTCAATCCACAAATACAACAGCCCACAGGCATTCAGGAGGCTGTACATCACAAAAGGAAAGAAGCAAGACTAACAGCATAATGAACTATTGTTGGGGGGAACTTGACCAGCTGATTCTAAAATTTGTATGGAAATGCAAAGAACCAAAAATAGTGAAGACACTCACACACACACCAAAAACAGTTAAGTGGGAAGATGTGGCTCTGTTGGAGACAGATTCATAAATGGATGGATGGATGGATGGATGGATGGATAGATGGATCTTACTTAAAAGCTTGTGAGATTTATTATAAAGCTGTGGCAGTAAGACAGCATAGCATTAGTGCAAGTATAGACAAAGAGAACAACAGAACTGATAAAGTTTGCCAGCATTAGATTCACACATATGTGGAGTCTGATTTAAAACAAAGGTGGCACAGTAAGACAGTGGAAAAACAACAATCTTTTCAATAATTTTTGGTCTTGAAACAATTGGTTTTTCATAAAGGAAAAAAACTGAATAGGACACCTAATTTATACCATACACAGAAATCATCACAGGTGGTTACAGAGTTAAATGAGAAAGAAAAATAATAAAGAAAAAAGAAAGATAATAGAGGAAATAGTTTTACAACTTGGGAGTCAGGAGAGATTTGTAAGCAAGAACCAGAAAATTAAGAAAATCTGTGCTGACTGTATTGGCTGGGTAGGTGGCTCATGCCTGTAATCCCAGCACTTTTGGAGGCCGAGATAGGTGGATCACCTGAGGTCAGGAGTTCAAGACCAGCCTGGCCAACATGGCAAAATCCTGTCTCTACTAAAAATACAAAAATTAGCCTGGCGTATTGGTGAGCACCTACAGTCACAGGTACTCAGGAGGCTGAGACAGAAGAATTGCTGAAACCCAAGAGGCAGAGGTTGCAGTGAGCCGAGATTGGGCCACTGCACTCCAGCCTGGGTGATGAGCAAAACCCTGTCTCAAAAAAAAGAAATTAACAATCATAATAATATTGAATACCTACTCTATGGCAGTGTGAGTGCAAAGTATTTTATAAGCTATATCTCATTTCATCCTCAAAAAAACACACGAAACGTTGCAGTGCACTTTTTGAGAAGCAGATCTTGAGGCTGCGATGCTAAATAATTCATCTGAGGGTGTGCGCCCGCAGCAGGGCATGGCCAGTAACGCATGCTGCACTGCCACGCCGTGCACTCAGAGCCCTGCGGTCATGGGCTGCCTGCGTACAAACCTGCCTTAAGGGTCAAAACAAAACCAAAGTTAGTGTCATCTTCACTCTCAGACATCCATTATTACCCCACGAGAGACAGGTCTGAGGGCCCTTCCCGGGGGCTGAGCTGTCGCTCCAGAGAAGCCCTGTCTGGCCCCACTCTGGACACTGTGCATCCAACCTTGAACACGGCAGTGAGCCAACTCTTCTTGTAGAGACTGAGGGAGAGTTCCAACTCCTCAACTCCAAATAAGAAATCTCTCCTAGAACCTTCCAAGCCCCCTGATCCTAGCCAACATTTCATACCAGCCATCTGGAAAACAGTCCATCAGTGAACTTTTTCAGGAACTTTTTTTTTTTTTCCAGAATCTGCCTCCAGCCAGGTAAATAAGTCAGCTGCCAGACAAGGAAGCTGTCCCTTTTCCACTAGTTCTGAGCCCCTCCCTTCTCTTGGTCAGGTCCGTGTTTGACACCTTGGGACCCTCTGTGTCTTTGAGCTGTGTTTCAGGCTTAAATTAAGGCTGTGTTTCATAACATCCCGGCTCTGCACTCCTGAGCGCTCAGTGGTTCTCCAGAGGAAAGAAAAGGCAGAGCAGACGTTTTCACTGTCATGTTTATATCAAGGTACATTTGGAGGGAGAGGGAAAGTGTTCAGGCCTAGGTATGGGGGTCCTGGTCTTTTGTCCTATTCTGCTGCCAGGAAACGTGGCAGCCTTAGCTGAGTCTCTTCTTTTCCTGCAGTTTGTAGAAAAGGCAGCACTGAACAGCCCAGAATTCCTCTTCCTGGAATTCTGCAGAAGCCTGCAATCTCAGTCTGCTCCTCCAGGAAGAGTGAGGCCAGCCACCAGCCCCACCCAGCTCAGCCCAGCCCAGCTCTATAAAGGAGCCTCAGACAGCCGCTGCTGGAAGTTCCAGCCCTGTGCGCTCCTTGGCCATGAACCTCTGTGTTTCTGCGTTGCTCCTCCTCCTGGCAATCTTATTGCCTTCAGGTAAGATAGTGGGCGTGGGTCTGAACATGGGCAGATTCCCAGAGATTGATATGCTTAAAAAAACCCCCTAAGTAGAAGCGCAGCAACAGGACACCAGTATCAGATGGGCCAGCAGGTTAGGGCTCAGTAAGCGGACCCCAGCTCCTGCCCTGCTCTGCGCTCCTGCAGCCCGAAGACCTGACAAGGCACCAGGGAGGGGAATGAATGTCTGTGCACACATCACCATGCAGCCACCCAAACTCCTGTTTCCCCTCCCACACCCCTGGCTAGCCTGAGCTTTATGTGCCTTGCTGGGATGTGATAAGAGGTGAAGTAAATCACAAATAACAAGCCGCCCACCAGGTGATGGCAGCCTAGGATCTCTCCCCAGCCCCGAAGATTGATTGTTCTTTTCTGTGGTCTCTCCCGGCTTGAGGAAGAGGTATGTTTGGGAACGATGGAGTCAAAGTTCGCACCTGCACTAGCCAGAACGCCGTGTGCTTCCTCGGGTGTCCACCGGGATATACATGGATTGCATTCTGCCACAATATTTTGTCTTGCTGTAGAAATATGACAAAGTTTCAACCCCCGCAAGCCAAAGATCCATGGTCTAAATAAAAAGATACGTGAATGTTTCAAAGGGCTGAACTCCTAATCTGTGTAAGGATCTGAGAGCTCCCACGTGAGCCGTGGGCCGCAAATGAGAACCAGATTCTGACAATTGACTGGCAAAATTCCAGAAGCGTTTTGTAAAGGGAGCGCGGCGGTGAAATGCATCCCCTGTTATTTTTCCTGCCCTCCCATCTGCAGTTACTCATTCCACTTTCAAATTCAAATTCAGGTCTGGCTTGATGGCTCACACCTGTGATCCCAGCACTTTGGGAGGGTGAGGGGGGCGGATCACTTGAGGTCAGGAGTTCGTGGCCAGCCTGGCCAACATGGTGAGACCCTGTCTTTACTAATAATACGACAATCAGCCGGGTGTGGTGGTGGGCGCCTGTAATACCAGCTACTCGGGGAGGCTAAGGCAGGTGAATCACTTGAACTCGGGTGGCGGAGGTTGCAGTGAGCCAAGATCATGCCACTGTGCTCTGGCCTGCATGACAGAGCGAGACTGTGTCTCAAAAAAACAAACAAATTCAATTGATTGATACAAGTTCACAGGCCCAAGCAATGATATATTCTGGGCATAGAAACAAGGGCTAGCCATGCTCCAGTCACATGTGTAAGTGGTTTACATCTATTAGGTAACTTACTCTGCACAGTAAAATCTACAATTTCTCCCATTTGGCAGATGAAGAATGTTTTCCAAGGTCACACGACAAGTAAGAGTTAGCGCTGGGTTTGAACCCAGGCAGTTGGCACCCAGTGTCTTCAGGGTCAGGTTGCTGCACCTCTCCATTAGTAAGTATGAAAATGTGGCCAGACTGTGGTTCCAAAGAGGAGGCAAGAATCCAACCAGACCCCCGAATGACAAGCCCCTTGACGCTCATCGTGTGGTTTAAGGCCACAGTGCTTCTGGCTGCCAAGTCGCATTCATGGCTCTGTACTCAGTGGCTTTCATGAGTCACGGTCAGTGTCACCCTCAGATCCCACGCACCGAACATGCTGCTTTCACCACAGAGGTGGAGCGCTGGCCCACACACGCCCACTCCAAACCTGCAGTGTCTGTGGGGCAGCACTGCCCAGGGTCCTCACATCCACTCCAGGGTTCCCACTGGAGGCAGAGGCCTCGAGTCTGCATGGAGACCCTGGTCGTTCGCTGCCAAGAAAAGAGAAGGGTAGCTGGGTTTCAGGATCTCACTTCGCCGGGAACGTGCCTGGCAGGCCCGCTCTGAACGTCTGCACTGAATGCTAGGCAGGGGCGAGCTGCCTGCTCAGAACTCTGCCTCAACATCAATCCCCCAAATTCCAGCAAAGAAGAAAAACCGGAGATCACCCTGGTCGGCGAGGCGAGCCTCCGAGGGCACTGTGCTTCAGCTGGTCCCTGCGGGTGTGCGGGTGTGCGGGTGTCCACAGAGGCCCTGTGTGTCAGACCACCTGCCCGTGCCCACTTCAAACCACCTCTCACCAAAAAAAAACAGGACATTGCAACAGTTCACAAATAATACAAATGCAATGAAATTAACATGAAAAAAAGAAAATACAAGAGAAAACCGGGTGAAAGGAAAAAGCAGATACACTTTCAGCAGATGTCAAAAAAATCCAAAGCTCAAAAAAGGCTAAAACCCTCGACCCTTTTCTTGCAGTTCCTAAGTTCATGGCCACTCCTGCCTGGTGGAGATGCTGCTCTAACTTTGACAGTAAGGCAGAAAAGACACAAGTCTCTCCAGCAGCATTCAGAGAGGACCGAAGCGTGTACAATTATTTCTGCTGAAAACCCACACGAGAAACAAGAATACTAAATTATCACACACCAACAGCATAATGTATTGACATTGCAGCCCCCTGGGTGTGGACTCAGAGTCAGTGGGCAGTGTCTCTGTGGGGGACACAGGTGTCAACCTCACTCTCCAAGTCCCAGGACACCCATGGGGAGGGTCCACAATTTAGGCTTAGAGACCTCTGTCCCCAGAAATGTTACTGGGATGAGTGACAGAATCACATGGGTGCCATCGAGATATCATTTCTTCCTGGTGCAGCAAACTGTTTGAGGACAGTGAATCCACAGACCCGCCCTGAGGACAGAAGCAATTCTGTCACACAGAGTTGATGGGAGTAGCAGTTCCTTACGCTCCCTCCAAAAAACACCCGATTGCTGCATACTGCAGTGTATTTCACAAGCCACGCCAACCCTCACAGTTTAGGGTTTAAGCAGGCAATGCCAGCGGCCACACGCTGAAGGGACAGTGACTTAATAGTCTAGACGTCAGTCGTGGCGGGTTTTTTATGTTTGCTTTTTGTTTTTCTCTGAGATGCAGTCTGGATTTGTCACCCAGGCTGAAGCGCAGTGGTGTGATCTTGACTCACTGCAACCTCCACCCAGGTTCAAGCTATTCTCCTGCCTCAGCCTCCCAAGTAGCTGGGACTACGGGCATGCGCCACCATGCCCAACTAATTTTTTTGTATTTTTAGTAGAGACGGGCTTTCAAAGTGTTGAGCTGGCTGGTCTCAAACCCCTGACCTCAAGTGATCCACCAGCCTCGACTTCCCAAAGTGCTGGGATTAAAGGTGTGAGCCACCACACCAGCCCAATATCATGGCTTCTTAACTCAGGCAGGAGCCAGGACCAGTGTGCAATACAGGAGCATTGACTTGAGTATGAGGTGTTCAGACGGATTCCGCGCTCTGCTTCCTGAGGTTGGTTGTAAGGAAGTCGTCCAATCTTGTTCTCCAAAATCAGAGCAGATGGGGTGGGCGTGGCAGCTCACGCCTGTATCCCAGCACTTTGGGAGGCAGAGGAGGGCAGATCACAAGGTCAGGAGTTCAACACCCGCTTGGCCAATGTGGTAAAACTCCATCTCTACCGAAAATACAAAAATCAGCTGGGTGTGGTGGCAGGTGCCTATAATCCCAGCTACTCTGGAGGCTGAGGCAGGAGACTCCCTTGAACCCAGGAGGCGCAGGTTGCAGTGAGCCGAGATTGTGCCACTGCACTCCAGCCTGGGTAACAGAGCAAGACTCTGTCTCGGAAAAAAAAAAAAAAAATGGAGCAGATTACCCAACTAACTGCCAACCCATCAGGGGACCTGACAGTGTAAAATCTTTCATAACTAAAGTGCAGGTGTAAAAACTAACATTGAGAACAGACGAGGCATTTTCCCAGGACCATGCAACTCATGAGTGTGCAAAGCTGGGATTCAAACACGGATCCAGCCGCTCCCTTTCTGCTTCCTGATCTGTAGTATGACGCCCCGGTCTCTCTCAGAGTACTGCTGGCACCGGAAAGGGAAGAGGTGAACTGCAACTTTCTGGAGATGTGGAGTCAGGCTAGAAAAGCATCAGTCAGGTCGTTGAGAGAAATCAGCCCTTCCAACCGGACCACGAGGCGGGGATCCTTAAGCTCATAACCTGGGACTTTGAAAGGACCTGACTGGTTGAAACTGGTCTGAGAAAGTTCCTTCCCAGTATCTGGGCAGGAGATTTCTAGCTTCTGTCTGGTTTTCCCCACAGGCTAGCACTGCTCAGCTCTGCTCAACGGCGGAGCTAGGCAAGAAAAGCATTGAGAAGAAAGGGAAGCTGCAGAAGAAACTGACCTTTCCTTCAACTGCCCTGTAGTCAGCCCCCTCGCAGAGGGATAAAAGACCTTGCAGCAAAGTCTCTGGGCGCACTTGATGGTGCTTTTCCTCCCCCAACCTCAGGCGCAGGCTGACTCCTGGGTGCCTGGCCGGCCCCAGCCCAAGTCCTGACAAGTACAGCCTGTATCTTGATGGCCTTCCTTGTGCCTGGAGAAGGGCGGAGGAGTGCAAATGTTCGAGGTGTCCCAGGACTTTTCCCCAGACCAAAACCTCCCTGGAGTGGGGAAGGGCGTTTATTGGATTTGGCAGAATGTCCAAAGCCTTACGTCCTCTCCATGTGCACTCACGTGGCTCTGTCATCTGCGGTTGGCCTCCTGACACTGAGTAGGCGTTCTCTATAGGACCAGCCCTTCACACACACTGGAAAAAAGCAGCCTGGCTTTCTGACTTTGCAAGCAGGCGACCTGGAGGCTTGGTAACTACGTCCTAAATCGCTTCTAGGGAACCCAGCCAATTCAGCTTTCAGAACTTCTGTTTACTGGGTTCATTTCATCTCAAATGCTGAGAACTGTGAGCCAGACCCAACTACAAAAGCCCCTTGGGGCTGAGTGTGATGGTTCACGCGTGTAATCCCAGCACTTTGGAAGTCCAACGTGGGGCAGGTTGCTTGAGCACAGGCGTTTAAGACCAGCCTGGGCAACATGGCGAAAGCCCATATCTACAAAAAATACAAAACCTAGCCGGGTCTGGTGGCTCGCACCTGTGCTCCCAGCTACTCAGGAGGTTAAGGTGGGGGGATTGCTTGAGCCTGGGGGGGTCGAGGCTGCAGTGAGCCATGACTGCATCACTGCACACAGCCTGGGTGAGTCACCAAGACCCTGTCTCAAAAATACAAATTTAAAAAGCCCCTGGGGAGACCCTGCCTAATATTACTGAACATGCTTGTGCTTTCCTTCACCATTGCTCCAGGGGAGTCTGAAGTCCTCCTGGTTCCGCGATTCCCTACCATGGGCTCAGAAGCCTTAGTTATTCTGGAAGCAGCAAGAGGTCAATTTTAGGCCAAAATCCATCTATTCTGCTCTCAATGTTTTTCAAAGGAAAATGGAAATAATGCAATGCTCCACATGGTAATCAAGGAAGAACAGGATGTTTCCCCTTCATTTCTCTAAATGAAAGGCTGCTTAGGCAAGTGCCTAAGCCATGAAGAGCCCCACCTCACTCTTGCTCTCCTTCTCTTAGTCCGCGCTGTCTCATGTAAAGCAGAATCTTTGGAGGATACAGAGAGTAATTACAAATAAGTACTGGGTTCTGCCGGCCCAGGGTATGCTGACTTTCTGCTCATCCCATGGCGAACCACCATGGCCAAGAGCTCGTTCTCCCCGCCCCTCTCCCCGCTTAGCCTAGGCAGCAAAGAGAGAGTTCCAATTGCCACCCATCTTCACAGACACTCAGCATTGCCTGTCTTCTACATTTTCACCCTCTGGTGGGTGTGCAGTGGTATCTTATAAGTTTTGTTTTTGCGGGGTTTTTGTTTTGTTTTGTTTTGTCTTGTTTGAGACAGTTTCCCTCTGTCACCCAGGCTGGAGTTCAGTGGTGCCATCTCGGCTCACCGCAACCTCAGACTCCCGGCTCAAATGATTCTCATGTCTCAGCCTCCTGAGTAGTGTGCCACTACAGCCGGTTAATTTTTGTATTTTTGTAGAGACAAGGTTTCTCCATGTTGGCTGGTCTGGTCTCAAACTCCTGACCTCAGGTGATCCACCTGCCTCAGCTTCCCAAAGTGCTGGAATTACAGGCATGAGCCACTGTGCCCTGCCAAACAAAAACCAATTTTAAAATTAGCCGGATGTGTCTCTTAAAAAGGTTGTATTTTGGCCAGGTGTGATGGCTCACACCTCTGATCTCAGCACTTTGAGAGGCCGAGACAGGCGGATCACGAGGTCAAGAGTTCAAGACCAGCCTGGCCAACCTGATGAAAACCCATCTCTACTAAAAATACAAAAATTAGCTGGGCATGGTGGGGCACACCTGTAATCTCAGCTACTCAGGAGGCTTAGATAGGAGACTCACTTGAATCCAAGAGGCAGAGGTTGCAGTGAGCCAAGATCATGCCATTGGACTCCAGCGTGGGTGACAGAGCCAGACTCTGTCTCAAAAAAAAGAAAAAAAAAAAGTTGTGGTTTTTGTTTGTTGTTTTTGTTGTTGTTGTTGTTGAGATGGAGTCTCCCTCCGTCGCCCAGACTGGAGTGCAGTGGCCACGATCCTGTCTTACTGCCACCTCCGTCTCCTGCGTTCCAGCAATTTTCCTGCCTCAGCCTCATCAGGTAGCTGAGACTACAGGCACGCACCATCATGCCCAGCTAATTTGTGTGTGTGTGTGCGCGCGCGTGTGTGCTGGTCTCTAACTCTTAAGCTAATGTGTGTGTGTGTGTGTGTGTGTGTGTGTGTGTGTGTCTCTAACTCTTAACCTCAGGTGATCTGCTCGCCTCAGCCTTCCAAACTGCTGGGATTACAAGTGTGAGCCACTGCGCCCAGCCAAAAATGTTTTTTTCACCTCCGTTTATCCAACAATTCCTGCTGTTTTGCGTACCTGACACTAGATGTCTTCTTCCTCTTTCCTGTTCCCCACTTTTGTGGGATCCTCTTGAAGCCTCCCTTGTGGACTGTGACTCTTTCCTGCCACCAGGTGGCAGACTTTGCCTGCTCTTCCACCTCTCCTGCCCTTAGCACAACTGCTTAGGGTCCGCGGGAGTTGGGGGTGGACAAGCTGATGGAATCCTGTGTCTTTTCTGAAGTTCTGCTTGGCAATCAGTTGTTTCCTTTTCTTTTTGGTCCTCGTGGTCAGCATAATGCTTTGGGCAGAGTCAGCATTCAATAACAAGCAATGCCGACACAGTTTTGGTTTGTAAGATAAAGTTCTAGAGGCCTATTGCATAACAAAGTGTGGTCTCTGTCACAGGACTGAACCATACTCTCAAAAGTGGTTATGGGCCGGGCACGGCGGCTCATGCCAGTCATCCCAGCACTTTGGGAGGTTAGGTGGGCGGATCACAAGGTCAGGAGATCGAGACCATCCTGGCCAACATGGTGAAACCTCATCTCTACTAAAAATACAAAAATTAGCTGGTCCTGGTGGCACGTGCCTGTACTCTCCTGCCTACACCGGAGGCTGAGGCAGGAGAATCGCTTAAACCAGGGAGCCAGAGGTTGCAGTGAGCAGAGATAGCGCCACTGCACTCCAGCCTGGCGACAGAGCCAGACTCTGTCTAAAAAAAAAAAAAGTGGTTATGATGGTAAATTTTGTTACACGTTTTGCAGCACAATTAAAAGTAAAAATATAATAATAGTTCAGCTTTTTTTTTTTTTTTGGACAAGAGTCTCGCTCTGTTTCCCAGGCTGGAGTGCCGTGCTGCAGTGGCACGATCTCGGCTCGGCTCACTGCACCCTCTGCAAACTCTGCCTCCCGGTTCAAGCGATTCTCTTGCCTCAGTCTCCGGAGCAGCTGGGACTACAGGTGTGTGCCACCCCACCCAGCTAATTTTTGTATTTTTAATAGAGGTGGGGGATTTCACCATATTGACCAGGCTGTTCTAAAACTCCTGGCCTCATGATCCACCCACCTCAGCCTCCCAAAGTGCTGGGATTACAGGCGTGAGCCCCTGTGCCCGGCGGTCAGGGCTTTGTTTACCCAACCCCAGCCCCGAGGCGGCACTCATCGTCATGTCCTTGTACCCTCTCTGTTATTATTTCTATCAAAAATAACAGTAATACAAAATTTTAAAGCAAAATAGATTAATGGGCTGAGCATGGTGCCTCACCCCTACAATCCCAGCAATTTGGGAGGCCAAGGTAGGTGGATCACCTGAGGTCAGGAGTTCGAAACCAGCCTAGCCAACATGGTGAAACCTCATCCCTACTAAAAATACAAAAATTAGCCAGGAAGGTAGCCCTTACCTGTAGTCTCAGCTGCTTTGGGAGGCTGAGGCAGCAGAATCACTTGAACCCAGGAGGCGGAGGTTGCAGTGAGCCAAGATCACGTCATTGCACTGCAGCCTGGGAGACAGAGCGAGACTCAGATAAATAAATGTAAAGTAGATTAACAAAGGCAAGGCATCTCTTTGTGAAATTTCTCTACAAGAATGTCCACTCTCCAAATGCTGTGTGACCGGTGTTTACAGAATGTGACAGTTTACGGCAATAAAGGCCCAAGAGGTTACAGCTGTGGTCTTCCTCACACAGCAAGGGGGAGCTAGGGCCCACATAAAAATTCAAACTAAGGAGCACAGCCATGCGTGTCCTAATCATCGGACAGGGTAGGGCTGAGGACCGGGGGACACTCTTGCCACTGCTGGATCTGACCCAGGAAAGCAGCCCCTGCTGTGGGCCCATGAGACAGCAGCCAGGAGGCCCAGGTGTCTATGGCAGCTCCATTCCTGTAAACACACACGTGCCTGGAGATGGATCTGGCAAGGCCCTTGGAAATCACCTGTGAAGATGAGCAAACGGAGCCCCAGAGAGGGGAAGGGACATTGCCGGGATCACACACACTGTGAGGAAGGTCAGAAACCAGACTGGATCCCAGGTCTTCGCAGGGGCAGCCCAGTGCCCCATGCCCCACCACGTGCATTTAAGGAAGGAAGCTGGCAAAAACAATGGGTGGAAATCAATTTCTGACCACTTAGGAAGTGGAAATCCTTCGCAAAGATAAGATGTATCAATTGGGTTCAGTTCTGCAAAAAGTTGTACATTCAAAATGTAAAAGGAAAGACGCACATTTGGAAAACAAGGCAGGTGGAGGCAAAACAAAAATATTAATAATAATCACTGAAGAGTAAAGCACCTCCCTGGCCCGGTAGCTCACTCCTGTAATCCCAGCAATTTAGGAGGCTGAGGTGGGCGGATCACTTGAGGTCAGGAGTTCAAGACCAGCCTGGCCAACATGGTGAAACCTCATCTCCACACAAAAAAAAAATTAGCCAGGTGTGGTGGCGCACACCTGTAATTTCAGCTACTCAGGAGGCTGAGGTAGAAGAATTGCTTAAAACTGGGATGTGGAGGTTGCAGTGAGCGGAGATCGCATCACTGCACTCCAGCCTGGGTAACAGAGTGAGACACTGTCTCCGAAAAAAAAAAAAAAAAAATGTAGCCAGGTGTGATGGTGCACACCTGTGGTCCTACCTGCTCCAGAGGCCGAGGGGGGAGGATCAGTTGGCCTTAGGAATTAGAGGCTGCAATGAGCCGAGATTGCACCACTGCACTCCAGCCTGGGTGACAGAGTGAGACCCTCTCAAAAAAAAAAAAAAAAAGAATACTAGGAGAACAGCACTGAAAGATGTTAAGAGACTTTTAGAGACTTGGATGCAGTCAGCCTGGGCTCAGCTCAGTGTGTCACTTACTAGCTACGGGACATTAGGGCAGGTACTTAACTTTCTGAACTTCAGTTACTCGTTGATAAACAGAAAACTAATTGCACAATAGAGCACAAGGAAGCTGCTGCAGTTAGCACCGTATCTGGGACCTCCTTCAAGGTCAGGGATGTTGGTGCATCGGATTCTATTCGTTGATGATAGGAATTGATAGCCCCTGTCAGACCTCTACCCAGATTCTAATTAATGAGATAGAATTAATCAAAAACCCAAGCTTTGCTGAGGTCTAGAAAGAAAATTTACAAACTGCATAGGGCTTCCCTCAAAGAGCAACAAATCACAGAAGCGTCTGCAGAGCAAGGCCAAGTGTTCACAGTGTTGAATGCCCTTCAGTGCTTTCCATCTTCCATAGATTGTAGGATAGTGTGTCTTCCAAGATGTGTGCTCACATCTGATCACCGCAGAAATCATTCAAACATCAGCTGGACAACATTAGCAAGAAGCCTGCAAACTCCGGCTCCCTGACGCTTCAGCCAGGCTCCTGTTTCTCTTTCTGATTTCCTAACAATGCACAGGCCCTGCCCTCAGGGCACCCACCCACTGCCTCCGAGTGATGGGCACTCCCAGACAAGACCCAGGCTTTCCTCCCTGCGGCGCCAGCCTGGGAAAAGCAGACAGAGCTCGGCCCCGATGGCCCCTCCGCCGGCTCCCCCAGCCCTTCCCTTCCCTGGCACCAAAACAGATGACTTCATCCAAGGGACACAGCCCCTATCAGCCAGCCAGGCCTCCGGAACGGGAGCAGAAGGGAGCACGGAGGCTGGCCTCTGCTCTGGTTACTTTGGCACAGGAGGAGGCTCTGTGGAGTGTCAGCCACAGCCTTCAAATCAGAGAAGCACGGCCTTGATCCAGGGCCCCTGCCACCCGGGGCCAGCGCTGGCCCTGCACGTGGCCACCTCTCTCAGCCTGACCTCCTCCCTCCTCCACACTGCCGTGGGGTGCACAGTAGCTGAGTTAGAGGCTACTACACAGGTGGCAGAGGAGCCTCCCTTTCTGAGTCCCTGCTCTCCATCCTAAGCCTGCTGACCATAGTCCATTCACTGGGTCCATGTTGAGAGTCTCAGTCATTTTTAATCCAGAGTGGGAATTCAAGCCTCAATCACTGTCTAGATTCGGGGTCCACTCTCCTGCTTCTCAGCCCCCTTCCTTCAGGGTACCGTGTGTGACTATGGAGGGGCCCGCAGGGAGGGCGGGAAGAGTCGTTCAGGCAGGCTATGGCCCCAGGGAAGCAGTCACATCCCGCCTGGGCATGTCACTGCGCTGGTGGCCTCACTGTTGGTCTTTTCCAGTCTGGTCCAATGCTTTAAGGGTGCTGGTTGCTGCCCTGGCTGGAATGCAGTGCACGCCGTCACCGGGAAGAGGGCGCGCTGGAGCTGGGCCTGCGTTTCCCACAGCCCTGTGGGCTCGAGCCAAGCAGGTCACCTAACCTCGCCAGACCTCAGTGGTCTCATCTGTAAAACGGGGACATGATTGTCACCATCTCAGCGTACCGTTGTAAGAATTACTACTTTGTGCCCAGTATGTAGTAAGTACTCAATAAATGCAAGTTTTTTTGTTTTGTCTTACTTTAAATAGAGGAAGGAAGGAAGGGAGGGAGGAAGGAAGAAGGAAAGAGGAAGGAGGCTCTGGGTCAAGCACAATAGCTCACACCTGTAATCCCAGCACTTTAAGAGACTGAGGTGGGAGGACTGCTTGAGCCCAGAGCTTTGAGACCAGCCTGGGTAACAGTAAGTCCGTATCTCTACTAAAAATTTAAAAATTAGCCCAGCGTGGTGGTGTGCACCTATAGTCCCAGCTACTTGAGAGGCAGAGTCAGGAGGATCTCTTGAGTCTAGGTGGCTGAGGCTGCAATGAGCTATGATTGCACCACTGCCTAGGTGATAAAGCAAGATCCTGTTAAAAGAAAAGAGGAAAAGGGAAGAAAGGGGAGGGGAGGGGAGGGGGAAAGGAAAGGAGAGAAATGGAAGGGAAGGGAGAGAGGGAGGGAGGTGGGAGGGAGAGGGTAGGGAAACAAAACAAAAAGTAAAAAGTCAGGCCAGGTGTCGTCGCTCCCGCCTGTAATCCCAGCACTTTGGGAAGCCCAGGCAGGTGGATCACCTGAGGTCGGGAGTTCAAGACCAGCCTGGCCAACATGGCGAAACCCCGTCTAGTAAAAATACAAAAAATTAGCCGAGCATGGTGGCATGATGGTGGGTACCTGTAGTTCCAGCTACTTGGGGGGCAGGAGAATTGCTTGAACCCGGGAGATGAAGGTTACCGTGAACCGAGATAACACTGCTGCACACCAGCCTGGGCAACAGAGCGAGACTCTGTCTCAAAAAAGAAAAAAGAAAAAAAAAGTCTGAGGGTTTGGGATCTCAGTCACACTGGAGAGCAAAAGACTCAGGCTGTGTCTAAGAAAAAGGCCAGTAATTTCATCCACAGGAGCTGAAAATATGAGGCATACATACTTGCAAGCAGCTCATAACCACCTGCCAGCCGGCTGTCCTCAGGTCCGCCCTTCATGTTTCTCTCCCCCCTTTTAACAATGTGGTATCTACTACCAGTGTTGGGGGCTGCACAGGGCATACGTGTGGCTTTCACTGTCCATCCCTTGCTAAGGGTGTCCACAGGGGTCTGGGTCCTGAGAGCACGCCCTCCAGAGCGTCTGGCCTCCTTCGGGGGCTCTGCGTGTGGTGCAAGTTTCCAAGAACATGGCCCACGGGTAGGATGCCGGATTTCAAGTCCGGAGACCTGGGTTCTTTCCTTCCCAGCTGTGCAGCCTTGAGTGAGCCATTTAACCTTTGTAGGCTCCAGTTTCCTCATCTGTAACGGGTACTAGAAGTCTTGCTCGTTCTCCCTTCCAGGTGGTGGGAATCAGACGAGACCATCCGAGCGGGCGGCTTCACACTCTGCAAGGCCTGCCGCAGCCTCCAGGTTTCCAGGCAGGGTCTCCCAGGCTCCAGCCTCTCTCCAACCCTGGATATGGGACAAGGAGCAACTTGATCCCCAGCCTCAGATCAAGAACTTCCCGCCATCCTGAGGAAGCAGAGCCCCACTCACCACTCCAGACGCCCTTCCCCATGACTTCACTGACATGCAGAGGAAATGACAGCTGGCACAGTGGCTCGCGCCTGTGATCCCAGCACTTTCGGAGGCCAAAGCAGGAGGATCACTTGAGGCCAGGAGTTTGAGACCAGCCTGGGCAACATAGTAAGACCCCTGTCTCTTGCACCACAAGAAGCGGGAGAGAGACCATCTGGAATGGCAGTGGCGGGGTGGGCAGGAGGCTTCCCGAGACCACGAGGTCCTCGGAGGCGAGAACGGGGCCTCTTTTTATTCTCCAGAGCTAGCAGAGTCCCGGGAACCTCCTAAACCACTGAACAAGAGGCACAGCGTAAGTCCTGAGCGGTGTGGGAGAGGAGGGGTGCAGCGGAGGAAGAGGGAGGCCTTGTTTTCAGGCACCAGCCTGCCCTTGTGCCCCGGGAATGGAAGAAAGGAAGGAAAGAGGTCTGCAAACCCGGCTGGCCACGCCGCAGGCTGAGCCGCCGGCATCCCCGCTTCCTAGCACGACACCTTGGGCCCCCACGGTTGCTCTAATGGCTCTGATTTGCCATCATAGCCCTGGCGATTCTGGGCACCGGCCTGGCCAGTGTATCCCCATCACTGCCGCCGCCATGAGCTTCACCGCCTCCCGGGCCCCAGGAGCGCCTCTTACCATCACTGTCTGCCCATTGGGTCTGCTCAGAGCTGTGCACCCCCTGCCAGGCCCCACCCAGAAGAGTCAGCTTCGCAGAGGCTTGGGGGTGGGGGTTGGGGGGACGGAGAGGCTGCAGACAAGCTGTCGGGCTGGGTATTATTGTCCAGACCTGAGAGGCCACTTATCTGGGCCGCCCACACAGGGAAGTGAGATAGTCCAGCAGGACTTTTCCCACTAATATTCTTATCTTGACTGGAAAGAATACTGTGTTTGTGTGTGAAGACGTGCGTGTGTGATTTTGCAAACCCTGTGTGTGTGTCTATGTGAGTGTTTTCATCCCATAACTTCTGACCACACGGCTATACATTGGGGCCGTTTTACGGCTTGAATGCCACGTATGAGTCTGTGAATCGTGTCTGCCTGGGGTCTGCTGAAGGAGGAGACAGCCAGAAGGGAGACAAGGGGTGGAGGATGCTAAGGAGAAAGACAGAATCAGAGGGAATCCCTTTAAACAAGGGAAAACGACTAGTTTTGGTAAAAGATGAAGCAGTGGGTATTTTCATACACTGATTATGAGGGCATGTATTGATATAGCCCTTACAGAGAGCAATCTGTAAACGTTAAAATATTGAAATGTTAAGTGTGTCTTCTCTTGATTGGAAGTCTACCTTCCATAGCTTCCCAAGAGAAATGCTTGCATCTACCCACACAGAAATATGTACAAGCATGCACATGCAGAATTATCTGTAGTGAAAATTATAAACAACCTAAATGTTAATGGACAAGGCTGTGGGTAAACATATTATAGTATTTTGTTGTTGTTTTTATGTCTTTCCTTTTTTTTTTCTTTTTTTCTTGTCTCTGATGTTTCCTTAGATGAATTATAGCATGGTATAACAATGTATCAGTCAGAAAAAACAAGAAGTCTCTACACCAAAATGAAAAGATTCCCCAAATATGAAAGTTTTTTTAAATTGTAGAATATATATGGATTATACCATATAAGCAACAGAAAAAAAATGTATGTAGTCTATTAATTTGACTGTTTCAGGTACCTCATGTAAGCAGAATTATCCAGTATTTGTCCTGCATCTGGCTTCTTTCACTTGGCATAACGTCCTCAAGGTTCATCCATGTTACAGTATGTATCAGAATTTCCTTCCTTTTTTAAGGCAGTATAATATTCCATTATACATATATTCCACATTTAGTCTATTTATTCATCCATGGATGGATATTTGAATTGTTTGGACCAATGTTTAAGTGAATTTCTCAGCTTAGGTTTTGGTTTATTATATGAGAGAGATTTTTTTCCCCACCAAGAGGCCTAAGCAAATCAAGTCTCCCTCACAAGCAGCTAGGATTTGTCTGGTCCCCCTTTCACTGAGCAAGCAGCTTTTCAAGGGTCCTCACTTTTGCATGAATCTCAGATCCAGCTCCCCTTTCTTAGAAGCCTAAGGCCTCATCACCTGTCCCCGTGAGAGTGTTAAAATCCAAGCCTCTGGCCAATAGGAACGAGTTCCTGGTCCTGCGGCCATTCCTCAGGTCCCACACCCAGGCTCTCACGCTCGCCCGCCGCTCTGCCTTTCCATTCCTCTTCATCCCTGCCATCTGGGATTCCCCTTTCTCGCTTTGAAGAAATGGTTTTCAATCTTGGCTCATGTTTACAACCAACTGGGGACATTTTTCTAAATCCCAGGACACAACCCAGACCGATTACATTCAAATCTCTGGCATAAAAAGTGAGGTTTTAAAGATGCACTATGCAAATAGTAGTCTAGTAGGGACCTGGATGTGGAAAACTCATAAAGGTATGACTTGAATTACCAAAACATTGTGAGCGCTGCTCCGGCTCTGCTGCCGGTGTTAGGTGGTGGCTTCTGGATTGTGTTCTAACAGTGGCAGGTTGTGTTTGTGATCATTTCTAGGCAGCAATTTTAATCTGGAAATAAAATGGTCATCTTGGCTTTCTCCATCAGCCTCCTACATGACAGTTTCCCAATTCTAGGAACATTCTGACGCTCTATGTCACATCTTCCTGTGGGGTATGTACCATTTTTCTTTTTTTTTTTTTTTTTTTTTTTGAGATGGAGCTTCGCTCTTGTTACCCAGGCTGGAGTGCAATGGCGCGATCTCAGCTCACCACAACCACCGTCTCCTGGGTTCAGGCAATTCTCCTGCCTCAGCCTCCTGAGTAGCTGGGATTACAGGCACGCACCACCATGCCCAGCTAATTTTTTGTAGTTTTAGTAGAGACGGGGTTTCACCATGTTGACCAGGATGGTCTCGATCTCTTGACCTCGTGATCCACCTGCCTCGGCCTCCCAAAGTGCTGGGATTACAGGCTTGAGCCACCGCGCCCGGCCACCATTTTTCAATAATAGCAAATAAATGAGTCTTCTCAGTGTGTCTTCATCTTGTCACCGTGATGAAGAGCGCGATTCTCCTCTGGCCTCTCCACGAGCTTCGGTTGGTGCAGTTTCTCCAGTTGACTCCAGGAAACGTATTAACAATAGTAACAGCAGCCCACAAGTATTAAGAACTTTTGGGCCAGGCATGGCGGCTCACGCCTGTAATCCCAGCTCTTTGGGAGGCTGAGGTGGGTGGATCACCTGAGGTCAGGAGTTCAAGACCAGCCTGGCCAACATGGTGAAATCCCATCTCTACTAAAAATACAAAAATTAGCCGGACGTAGTGGTGTGTGTCTGTAATCCCAGCTACTCCAGAGGCTCACTTGAACCTGGAAGGCAGAAGTTGCAGTGAGCGAAGATCCCGCCATTGCACTCCAGCCTGGGAGACAAGGCGAAATTCCATCTTAAAAAAAAAAAAAAAAAACTATTAAACTGCTATTAAACTGCCCTGCTACCATTTGGACCAATAACCTGGACCACAAATTTTCCATTTTTCCTTTTTATTGTCCTTCCATAAAGGTAAGTATATAACATATAACAAATATACAAGGTATACAGTGTAATATATGGCATAATATATACTGTATAATTATTACTATTAATATAAATTATATTTATTATGAACTATTTTAAACATAGAAGTAAGTACAGAAAAACAGACCTCAGTATGACTACCCTGAAAGATTTAATAGATGTCAATACTTTGGTACATTGGTATCAGATCTTTTGAAAGAAAAAACAAATTGTGGCCAGGCACAGTGGCTCACGCCTGTAATCCCAGCACTTTGGGAAGCCAAGGTGGGAGAATTGCTTGAAACCAGTACTAGTCTGGGCAATATAGTGAGACCCCCACCTCTACAAATAAATTAATGAAAAAAAATTGCTACAGATAAAACTAAAACCTTTACCACTCCTTCACCCCTACCCAACCCGAGGTAAATACTATCTTGAAGTTATGTTTATCATTTACAAGCATACTTTCCTCTTTCTACGTGTGCATATAGTCATAAATAGCCCATAGAATTGATGCATGTAAATTTTCTACATAAATTCGATTGTGTTGGAATAATGGGCTGAACAGCCGCCCGCGCACATGCAGTGCCTGCTTGCTCCAGTAGATGTCACTGGGGTTCCAGTCAGCGAGAGCGCGGCTGTTCTGTTAGCATGTTTGGGATTCCTTCTGCCGTAGTGCTGACTTGCTTTGCAGTCTGAGGCTGTCCACCTGCAAAATGCAGGAGCTTTATTTTTGAAAACTTAAAGTAACATCGGAAACAATGAAACCTCGAATGATTTCCTTTGCGTCCGGGCGCGGTGGCTCACGCCTGTAATCCCAGCACTTTGGGAGGCCAAGGTGGGTGGATCACGAGGTCAGGAGTTTGAGACCAGCCTGGCCAATATGGTGAAACCCCATCTCTACTACAAATACAAAAATCAGCTAGGCGTGGTGGCGGGCACCTGTAGTCTCAGCTACTTGGGAGGCTGAGGCAAGAGAATTGCTTGAACCCAGGAGGTGAAGGTTGCAGTGAGCCAAGATCGCGCCACTGCACTCAAAAAAATCAGTGGCTCCTGGGAGGCTGCTCTGGGGAGAAAGAAAAGGCTCAGTCCTGGACCAGCAATAGAGGGGCATGAGAAGGAAGAGGCAGCGCACTTGCTGCTGCCCCAGGCGTCTACCTTAGGCCCTCCCAGCTCTAAACCCGCCTCCTGCCCTCCACTGTGTGCTGAGCTGCAGACTCCCGACCAGGACCATGCTCCCATCTGGGTTACACACAGGTGTCATTGTTTTAGAGGTGATGTGTTTTAGAGGCCTTACTTTAAGGACCAAGAAGGCTTAGGAAGGTTGACCTCACAGGCAGCAGACTCAGGACCACGGAGTGCAGAGGCTGAGAAACATCCCCAGGCGCTGTGTGTGCTGTGATCAAGCTCTGGAGTTTCCCACTTGAAACCACCAGCAGGTAACCCTGACCCCAGGTCCACAGCAGAGCCTGGAACACATCAACTACTTCCCCACTCACTCAAATTTCCCAACAGATCCAGCAAATTTGATGAATGAAAAACAAGTCCAGAGAAGGAAGTGCTGCCAGTCTGATATGCTTCCAGCACACAGTCATGGCTGCTGTCTTCCCAGGGACATCTACTGGTCCTAGTGACTGGCCTGGAGGCAGGGGCATGGACAAACTGGTCCCCAGGGCACACTGCAAAGGGCTCAGAGCCCCACCGGCTGAGCCAAAGGCGCCAGCAGCCTCCCAGCCTGCTCCTCCTCATGGCCCCTCCCTGACCTGCCCTCTTGCTGGCCCCAGGGCCCCCGGGGAGGCCTGAAGAGGCCGTGGGAGTTTGGCTACCATTATCCGGCCCTTATCACCACTAACGTTCAGGCCGACACTGAGCCCACTTAGTTCAATGACGGGGAGCCAACCTGGGGGTCACGCCTGTCTCCAGAGAGCCGGTGCTATCTCGGTGACCTGTGGAAACCTTGGCATGAGCTCATGTTTTCTGACGACAGAGGACCCCGGCCGTATCACGGGCCCGCACCCCCACCCTCCGCGTCTGCCTTGAGCCCAGTGAAGGCTCTACCATTACTCACTGAAATAGCAACACTGATAACTGCAGCAGACAGAAACACATTGATGAATTTCCATTCAGAAAAGCCCCTCCTCCCGCCCTGCCCACTGCCTGCGTGTGTCCAAGGCGGTAGACACCCAGGCACAGG
This sequence comes from Cebus imitator, assembly GCF_001604975.1. Taxonomy (NCBI): domain Eukaryota; kingdom Metazoa; phylum Chordata; class Mammalia; order Primates; family Cebidae; genus Cebus; species Cebus imitator. Next base: position 5,421,378 of record NW_016107440.1, on the reverse strand, counting down.
CAGAGCCATGCTCAGACACAGCCCCAAAACATCACCACCCCAACCCCGACTCTCGTGAAGATATGATGTGTCCATATGCCCTTAGAGGTGTATATATCCCGGGAATTCATGCTACAGTGTATTTTCTCCTCACATGGGAAAACGACTTTAGGACAGAAACCTTGTTTGATATATTTGTGTGTTCCAAAATTGGCCCTGGCCTCACCAGCACAGGCTGTTCAGCATCAGCGGGCTGGGTTGAATTGAATTGGGCAGAGTCAACAGAACACAGGACCAGGAAGCAGGTCACTGGGCTGCCGGCCCTGCCGTGGCTCCTGGTGGACCTGAGGCGGGTGAGTTCTCTCTGTCTGGTCCACGTAAAGTTACTATCTATGGTCTTAAGATCTGTCTGTTAACAAGAGCACTTAGTGCATTTACATTTAACGGCATTACTGACATACTTGAGTTAAATCTACCACTGCCTTTGTAATTGTCTGTCTTTTTTTTTCAGACGGAATCTCGCTCTCTCACCAGGCTGGAGTGCAGTGGCATGATCTCGGCTCACTGCAACTCCACCTCCCAGGTTCAAGCCATTCTCCTGCTGCAGCCTCCCGAGTAGCTGGGACTACAGGTGGCTGCCACCATGCCCAGCTAATTTTGGTATTTTTGGTTGAGACGGGGTGTCACCATGTTGGCCATGCTGGTCTCGATCTCTTGACCTCATGATTCAGCTACCTTGCCTCCCAAAGTGCTGGAATTACAGACATGAGCCACCATTCCTGGCCTCTTTTGTAATTTTCTATTTGTCCTGACAGTTCTATGTTTTTTTTTCTCTCTTCTTACCGTCACTTTATTTTTTAATTTTATTTTTATTTTTTGAGACAGGATCTCACTCTGATGCCCAGGCTAGAGTGCCGTGGCATGATCACAGCTCACTGTGGCCTCAGCCTCCTGGGCTTTTCTCCCACTTCTGCATCCTACATAGCTGGAATTCCAGGTGGAAGCCACCACACCCAGCGAATTTTAAAAATTTTTTTAAAGATAGGATTTTACCATGCTGCCCAGGTGGGTCTCAAACTCCTGGGCTCAAGCAATCCACCTGCCACAGCCTCCCAACATGCTGGGATTACAGGCTTGAGCCACCACATCTGGCTGTTCATCACTTTATTTAATTTAATCATTCCATCCTTTTCCTCTACTAATTTGAAAAGTACATGCGCTATTTTATCGTGATTACCCTAGCATTTAAACATACAGAGTTACCGTCTTATCAAAGGGTAAAATTGGGTGCTGTTGGCTGGGAGTGGTGGCACTTGCCTATAATCCCAGTGATTTGGGAGGCTAAACTGGGAGGATCACTTGAACTCAGGAGTTCGAGACCAGCCTGGGCAACATAGCAAGACCTCATCTCTACTCAAAATAAACAGTTAAAAAAATAAATACATAAAAATAAAAAAATTAGTCGGGTGTGGTGGTACACACGTGTGTTCCCAGCTACTATGGAGGTCGAAGCTGCATTGAGCCACTCTGCCACGGCTTTTTTTTTTTTGAGCTTATTTAATTAACATTTACTTAACTTGATGATTTGCCTCAACTAGAGAATATTCTGTCTCAGAGAAATATTTAAAGACAGTTGGCCGGGAGCAGTGGCTCACGCCTGTAATCCCAGCACTTTGGGAAGCCCTAAGGTGGGCGGATCACCTGAGGTCAGGAGTTCAAGAGCAAGCAGCCTGGCCAACTTGGTGAAACTCTGTTTCTACTAAAAAAATACTTTAAAAATTAGCCGGGCATGGTGGCAGGCCCCTGTAATCCCAGTTACTCAGGAGGCTGAGGCGGGAGAATTGCTTGAACCCGGGAGGCAGAGGTTGCAGTGAGCCAAGATCGTGCCACTGCACTCCAGCCTGGGCAACAAGAATGAGACTCCATCTCAAAAAAAAATAAAGGTAGTTAACTGCTTGTAGTTGTGAAAACATAGTTTTGCAACTTCTACCAAGATTTTTTGTTTTGTCTTGTGTCTGTTTGTTGAGACAGGGTCTTGCTCTGTCCCCCAGGCTGCAGTGCAGTGGCACAATCATGACTCACACAGCCTTAACTTCCCAGCTCAAGTGATCCTCCCACCGCAGCCTCCTGAGTAACTGAGTCTACAGACGTGTGCCACCATGCCGGGCTAATTTTTTTATGTTTTTTGAGACAAGGTCCCACTGTGTTGCCCAGGCTGGTCTCGAACTCCTCAGTTCAAGTGATCCTCCTGGCTCCGCCTCCCAAATGCTGGGATTACAGGCACAAGCCACAGCACCCAGCCAAGACTTTGTTTTAAACATCTGGGTAGAGGCCGAGCATGGTGGCTCATGCCTGAAATCCCAACACTTTGGGAGGCCGAGGCAGGCGGATCACTTGAGGGCAAGAGTTTGAGACCAGCCTGGCCAACGTGGTGAAACCCCGTCTGTAATTCCAGCTACTCAGGAGGCTGAGGCACAAGAATCACTTGAACCGGGGAGGTGGAGGTTACAATGAGTCAAGATCTTGCCACAGCTGCAGCCCAGGTGACAGAGTCAGACACTGTCACAAAAATAAAATATTTAATTAAATAAAATCAAACTAAATGTGTTGTGTCTTACTCTTTGTCTAAATAACTCCCATCGTTTTTATATTATTTGATGTATATCCGTGTTACTTACCTATTGTGGCATAACAAACCAGGACACATTTAGAGAGTTAAAAAAAAAGCACATGTGTATTATCTCCAAGTCTTTGTGGGTTAGGAGTCCAAGAAGGACTTGGTGAGATCTTTGCTTCAGGGTCTCTCCTAAGGCTGCAATCAAAATGTCTGCCAGGGGCAAGGCATAGTGGCTCACACCTGTAGTCTTAACACTTTGGGAGGCCGAGGTGGGCAGATGGCTCGAGGTCAGGAGTTCAAGACCAGCCTGGATGACATGGCCAAATCCCATCTCTACTAAAAATGCAAAACTTAGCTGGGCATGGTGGCGTGCACCTGTAGTGCCAGCTACTCGAGAGGCTGAGGCAGGAGAATCGCTTGAACCTGCGAGGCAGAGGTTGCAGTGAGATGACATAGCGCCCCTGCACTCCAGCCTGGGTGGCAAAGTGAGACTTGATCTAAAAAAAACAAAAAACACAAAATCAGCCAAGATATGTAAGAGCCCTGGCTCTATCACATTATAATTGGGTGACCTTGAACTAATCTCCCTGAATCTTAGTTTTCTAATCTGTAAACTGGGATGATAAATGTCCTCAAAGAGCTTATGCAAGGTAATATTCAGCCAGTATGCACCGACTCAGACAGGCTTACCAGTTCTTGAAATACTGAAATCCACCAGGCACCATGGCTCACACCTGTAATCCCGAGGCTTTGGGAGGCTGAGCTGAGAGGATCCCTTGAGGCCAGGAACTCCCATCTCAGGTTCCCAAAGCACTGGGATTACAGGTGTGAGCCATGTAATTCCAGTGCTTGAGGCTGAAGCAAGTTATAATCATGCCACTTTACTCTGGCCTGGATGACAGAGCAAGACCCTGTCTCAAATAAAGAAAAAAGAGGCCGGGCCGGGCGCAGTGGCTCACGCCTGTAATCCTAGCACTTTGGGAGGCAGAGGTGGGGGGATCACCTGAGAGCAGGAGTTCAATATCATTCTGGTCAAAAAGGTGAAACCCCTTTTTAAAAAAAAAAAAAAAAAGAAAAGGAAAAAAGAGGCCAGGCATGGTGGCTCATGCCTGTAATCCCAGCACTTTGAGAGGCTAAGGTGGGAGGACTGCTTGAGCCCAGAAGTTCAAGACCAGCCTGGGCAACACAGCAAGACCCCACATCTATAAAATAAAACTATAAAAAGAAAAAGGAAAGAACTACTGAAATGCTTCCAATTCTGATGGTAAATCCTTGCTTCCTGAGCCTCTGGACGTCCTTGGCTACCCTAGTATTCCTGATTCCTCCTCCCTCAAGACCTTCTTAAAGCCTGCACACTCTGCCAACTACAGGATAGCGTCTGCACGGCAGCGGGCTTCTAGGACACAGCTCTAATGCCATGCACCCCACTCCCTGGTCTATGCCATCCCAAACGCAACATCGTTTATTGTCACCCTTGGTTGCTAGTATTAAATATAAATGTTAAAGTCTGGAAGAGCAACCTGTCTTTGTGCCTGTATTCTGAAAATGCTTTGTTTTTGAGACAGGGTCTCACTCTGTATCTCAGGCTGAAGTACAATGGTGCAATCTTGGCTCACTGCAACCTCCACCTTCCAGGCTCAACTGATTCTCCTGCATCAGCCTTAGCTGGGATTACAGATGCCTGCCACCATGCCCAGCCAATTTTTTTTTTTGTAGAGATGGGGATTCGCCATGTTGGACAAGCTGGTCTCGAACTCTTCAGCTAAGGTGATCCGCCCACCTCAGCTTCCCAAAGTGCTAGGATTACAGGCATGAGCCACTGTGCCCAGCCTGAAAATGTTTGAGAAAGAAAACAAACAAAGTAGAAGACTAGCATCACTCACCAGGGGGGCCCATTAACAGAACCTAGAATTAGGAGGTGGGGCCTGCTGGCCAGGACAAACTTCCTGGACAAGGCCACCTGTGCTCAGGCCTATAGCTGAGCAGATGCAGAGGAGGGCAGGAAGGGCAGGAGGGAGGGCAGCGTGTGCCAACGGGGCAGGAGATGGCAGCCTCAAAAGTGGAGAGCTGTATCCGTGTTCACTAAAAGGGGGCCACCATGCACCGTCCCCTCCTGGGGAGCCCTTCTGTCTCTGAGGATAGAAGGTGCCCAGAGCAGTAGCAGGGAACCTGAGAAGCCACCCACAGAAAATCTGAGACCCAGGCTCTATGTGAGGTCAAAACTTTATGAGCTGTCCCCAAAAATAGGTCTTTTTTTTTTTTTTTTTTTTTTTTTTTTTTTTTTTTTATTTTTTTTTTTTTTTTTTTTTTTTTTTTTTTTTTTTTTTTTTTTTTTTTTTGGTCTTTTTTGATTATCTGGGTAAATCCCCAAACTCCTTCCCATGGCTGAGACCTATCAGGTCACATCTCCGAGCTCTGACTTTGTCCTTCTGTCAGCCTGAGCTGCCACCTCCCAGGCCCTCACTTCCACCCCCACAGCCTGGAGGCTGCCACCACCCACCCGAGGCTGCCCTCTCAGCTCTGTCTGCAGCCATGTCCGGCCTGGGCATCCCTGAGAAGCTCCCAGGCTGGGGTGAACCGGCATGCAGGCAATGTCATGGGGACACCGTGGGGAGACGGAGGGTGCCGAGGAGCGGGAGATGAAAACAGGAAAATGGAGGTGATAAGGAGGGAGTTTCAAGGGAACCGGAATGTAGTTTTCAAAACAGCAAGGATTGGGGAAATCCTGGCCTGAAGAATAGCAGTGCCTGGTCATCGGGATCAAAGCAAAGTGGAAACGCCCCTTGGCACAGAGCCGGGAAGAAGAGGCAGCTGTGTGCTGTTGGGAGCGGCTCCTCCAGGAGGTGAGACCATTCATTCATTCAACCCAACATTGATGGAGGGCCTATTTCTTTTAGGTTTTGCACAAACACAGAAGTGGCAGGTCCCCTGGGCCACGGCGCCTGGGGAGTACCCAGGTTTACTTTTCCCGGGCGTGCCAGGCACAGGGCTGCCTCTGCACCTTCGCACTGTTTTCCTGGGCCTGGAGGACACTTTCAGTGATAGCCACACATGCCACTCCTTTCCTCCTCCTCTTTAGTAAAAGGCCATTCTATTTAAAATTGCAATGACACCCCACCTGTCAGTCCCCATGCCTATCTTCCCAGGCCTGTCCCTAACATTTGGAGAGCCTGGAACAAGATTAAAAATGGGCTGGGCAAGGTGGCTCATGCCTGTAATCCCAGCACTTTGGGAAGCCCAGGTGGGTGGATTACCTGAGGTCAGGAGTTCAAGACCAGCCTGACCGAAATGGTGAAACCCCGTCTCTACTACAAATACCAAAAACTAGCCAGGCATGGTGGTGTGTGCCCGAGATCACGCCACTGTATTCCAGCCTGGTGACAGAGTGAAACTCCGTCTCAAAAAAAAAAAAAGTAAAAATGATGGTCCGTCCACTTTCTCTTCCCACCCCCATTTATTTCCACCCTCTCCTCAGTCATACATGTGAATACCCCGACGACATCCCCAGGAGATAGTCACCTCTTGACAGTGCTTGCCTTGCAGGTACATTCCACCCTCTCAAGGTCAGACCTGTGAGAACACATACAAGCCCCAGACATGGGTTCAGCGCCATCTGCGCAGGAACTCTTGAGGTCTTGGATACCAGAGTGAAACCTAGAGAAAGATCTTGGCTCCTCCCCGCCGGGATGGTGTCCACCCGATCGCGACCGAAGCGGGGCGCTCCCCACCCGCTCCTGGTCCCCGCTTCGCTAGAGTGAGGTGGCGGCTCTTTCCCAACTGGCCGCTTGGTGGCGCTGCCGGCATTAACGGAGGGCGCCGCCGGGCCCCGCAGCCGCTGCAAGGAACGCCTGCGAAGCGCTTAGTGGAGAAGCGCTCTGTAGTGACTTCCAGGGGCCCACGGGCCTGCATGACTTGAACCCTACATTAGACGCAGATCCAGGCCTGGAGAGGCCTGTCAAACCCCCATACGGTGGATAGATAGTGCAGAAGTGGTGGCTGTCCATTATTCAAGGACGTGGTCCCTTCAGGTGATGGGATCCGCTCGTTTCCTTGGCTCAACAGTCCAGCCAGCCATCCTGGGCAACCTAACGAGACCCCATCTCTGCAAAACATGAATAAAATTAGCCGGGCATGGTGGCGGGCATCTGTAGTCCCAGCTACTCCCGGGGCTTAGGTGGGAGGACTGCTTGAGCCTGGGAGGTGCAGGCTGCCATGCGCCATGACCACACCCCTGCGTTCAAGCCTGGGGACAGGCAGAGACCCTGTCTCAAAAGTCTAGTAAGCACAGTGGCTTCTCTTTTCGTTGTTTGGTGAGCAGTGCATATTTGTGTAGTAAGCAAAAATGCAGGGCTCAGGGGCGTCAACAGGGTAGTGGTGGGTCCAAACTGTCCCCAACCGGATTGGGGTAGAGGAAAAAAAAAAAAGACAGAGCTGGACTGTATTTCAGAGCGGGAACCGTGGGAGGTCGTTGCTGTAAGATGCGGGAGACAGCGCTGGGAGCGGCTCAACCTGGGTCTCTGCCCTGAGTCCTGACCCGCCCCCAGCCTCTCAGTCGGTTTAACTGTGAAATGGGAACGCTGGCCGGGCGCGGCGGCTCACGCCTGTAATCCCAGCACTTTGGGAGGNAAAAAAAAAAAAAAAAAAATAGCTCCCCCAGTGCTGGAGCTCATCTGAAGCTTCCTCTGAGCAGAAACTGATTCCAAACTTGCTCGCATGGTTGTGGACAGGATCTCATTCCTGTGGGGATGTTAGACCACCACACTCAGCTCCTCGCTGGCCCTGTACCAGAAGCTACCCTGGCCTTTGTCTTTGTCATGTGGGCCTCCCAAACTTATTGCATCAAAGCCAACAAGGGAGAGTCTGGTAGCAAAACAGAAGTCAGGATCTTTGGTAATCTAATCACAGAAGAGACGTCCCTCGTGTTGAGGTCTTCAAGTAATTAGAAGCAAGTTACTCAGGAGGAGGGATTACATGGGTGTGACACCCGCAGGTAGGAATCACTGCGGAGCATGGTTGGAGCTGAGTACTGCACAGTCCTTTGGGTAGGCTCTCATGTGTGGACCCAGGCCTGGCCCAGGAAGTGTTCTGCGTGGCACCTCGTCTCCACCTAAAAGACACTGCTTCAAAACTCATGCTTCAAACTCAGCCAAGAGGCTGGGTATGCTGGTTCATACCTGTAATCCCAATGCTTTGGGAGGCCAAGGTGGGCAGATCACCTCAGGTGAGGAGTTCAAGACCAGCCTGGCCAACATGGTGAAACCCCATCTCTACTAAAAAGACAAAAATTACCCAGGCATGGTGGTGCATGCTCATAGTTCCATCTACTCGAGAGGCTGAGGCAGGAGAATCGCTTGAACCTGCGAGGCAGAGGTTGCAGTGAGATGACATAGCGTCCCTGCACTCCAGCCTGGGTGGCAAAGTGAGACTTGATCTAAAAAAAACAAAAAACACAAAATCAGCCAAGATATGTAAGAGCCCTGGCTCTATCACATTATAATTGGGTGACCTTGAACTAATCTCCCTGAATCTTAGTTTTCTAATCTGTAAACTGGGATGATAAATGTCCTCAAAGAGCTTATGCAAGGTAATATTCAGCCAGTATGCACCGACTCAGACAGGCTTACCAGTTCTTGAAATACTGAAATCCACCAGGCACCATGGCTCACACCTGTAATCCCGAGGCTTTGGGAGGCTGAGCTGAGAGGATCCCTTGAGGCCAGGAACTCCCATCTCAGGTTCCCAAAGCACTGGGATTACAGGTGTGAGCCATGTAATTCCAGTGCTTGAGGCTGAAGCAAGTTATAATCATGCCACTTTACTCTGGCCTGGATGACAGAGCAAGACCCTGTCTCAAATAAAGAAAAAAGAGGCCGGGCCGGGCGCAGTGGCTCACGCCTGTAATCCTAGCACTTTGGGAGGCAGAGGTGGGGGGATCACCTGAGAGCAGGAGTTCAATATCATTCTGGTCAAAAAGGTGAAACCCCTTTTTAAAAAAAAAAAAAAAAAGAAAAGGAAAAAAGAGGCCAGGCATGGTGGCTCATGCCTGTAATCCCAGCACTTTGAGAGGCTAAGGTGGGAGGACTGCTTGAGCCCAGAAGTTCAAGACCAGCCTGGGCAACACAGCAAGACCCCACATCTATAAAATAAAACTATAAAAAGAAAAAGGAAAGAACTACTGAAATGCTTCCAATTCTGATGGTAAATCCTTGCTTCCTGAGCCTCTGGACGTCCTTGGCTACCCTAGTATTCCTGATTCCTCCTCCCTCAAGACCTTCTTAAAGCCTGCACACTCTGCCAACTACAGGATAGCGTCTGCACGGCAGCGGGCTTCTAGGACACAGCTCTAATGCCATGCACCCCACTCCCTGGTCTATGCCATCCCAAACGCAACATCGTTTATTGTCACCCTTGGTTGCTAGTATTAAATATAAATGTTAAAGTCTGGAAGAGCAACCTGTCTTTGTGCCTGTATTCTGAAAATGCTTTGTTTTTGAGACAGGGTCTCACTCTGTATCTCAGGCTGAAGTACAATGGTGCAATCTTGGCTCACTGCAACCTCCACCTTCCAGGCTCAACTGATTCTCCTGCATCAGCCTTAGCTGGGATTACAGATGCCTGCCACCATGCCCAGCCAATTTTTTTTTTTGTAGAGATGGGGATTCGCCATGTTGGACAAGCTGGTCTCGAACTCTTCAGCTAAGGTGATCCGCCCACCTCAGCTTCCCAAAGTGCTAGGATTACAGGCATGAGCCACTGTGCCCAGCCTGAAAATGTTTGAGAAAGAAAACAAACAAAGTAGAAGACTAGCATCACTCACCAGGGGGGCCCATTAACAGAACCTAGAATTAGGAGGTGGGGCCTGCTGGCCAGGACAAACTTCCTGGACAAGGCCACCTGTGCTCAGGCCTATAGCTGAGCAGATGCAGAGGAGGGCAGGAAGGGCAGGAGGGAGGGCAGCGTGTGCCAACGGGGCAGGAGATGGCAGCCTCAAAAGTGGAGAGCTGTATCCGTGTTCACTAAAAGGGGGCCACCATGCACCGTCCCCTCCTGGGGAGCCCTTCTGTCTCTGAGGATAGAAGGTGCCCAGAGCAGTAGCAGGGAACCTGAGAAGCCACCCACAGAAAATCTGAGACCCAGGCTCTATGTGAGGTCAAAACTTTATGAGCTGTCCCCAAAAATAGGTCTTTTTTTTTTTTTTTTTTTTTTTTTTTTTTTTTTTTTATTTTTTTTTTTTTTTTTTTTTTTTTTTTTTTTTTTTTTTTTTTTTTTTTTTGGTCTTTTTTGATTATCTGGGTAAATCCCCAAACTCCTTCCCATGGCTGAGACCTATCAGGTCACATCTCCGAGCTCTGACTTTGTCCTTCTGTCAGCCTGAGCTGCCACCTCCCAGGCCCTCACTTCCACCCCCACAGCCTGGAGGCTGCCACCACCCACCCGAGGCTGCCCTCTCAGCTCTGTCTGCAGCCATGTCCGGCCTGGGCATCCCTGAGAAGCTCCCAGGCTGGGGTGAACCGGCATGCAGGCAATGTCATGGGGACACCGTGGGGAGACGGAGGGTGCCGAGGAGCGGGAGATGAAAACAGGAAAATGGAGGTGATAAGGAGGGAGTTTCAAGGGAACCGGAATGTAGTTTTCAAAACAGCAAGGATTGGGGAAATCCTGGCCTGAAGAATAGCAGTGCCTGGTCATCGGGATCAAAGCAAAGTGGAAACGCCCCTTGGCACAGAGCCGGGAAGAAGAGGCAGCTGTGTGCTGTTGGGAGCGGCTCCTCCAGGAGGTGAGACCATTCATTCATTCAACCCAACATTGATGGAGGGCCTATTTCTTTTAGGTTTTGCACAAACACAGATGTGGCAGGTCCCCTGGGCCACGGCGCCTGGGGAGTACCCAGGTTTACTTTTCCCGGGCGTGCCAGGCACAGGGCTGCCTCTGCACCTTCGCACTGTTTTCCTGGGCCTGGAGGACACTTTCAGTGATAGCCACACATGCCACTCCTTTCCTCCTCCTCTTTAGTAAAAGGCCATTCTATTTAAAATTGCAATGACACCCCACCTGTCAGTCCCCATGCCTATCTTCCCAGGCCTGTCCCTAACATTTGGAGAGCCTGGAACAAGATTAAAAATGGGCTGGGCAAGGTGGCTCATGCCTGTAATCCCAGCACTTTGGGAAGCCCAGGTGGGTGGATTACCTGAGGTCAGGAGTTCAAGACCAGCCTGACCGAAATGGTGAAACCCCGTCTCTACTACAAATACCAAAAACTAGCCAGGCATGGTGGTGTGTGCCCGAGATCACGCCACTGTATTCCAGCCTGGTGACAGAGTGAAACTCCGTCTCAAAAAAAAAAAAAGTAAAAATGATGGTCCGTCCACTTTCTCTTCCCACCCCCATTTATTTCCACCCTCTCCTCAGTCATACATGTGAATACCCCGACGACATCCCCAGGAGATAGTCACCTCTTGACAGTGCTTGCCTTGCAGGTACATTCCACCCTCTCAAGGTCAGACCTGTGAGAACACATACAAGCCCCAGACATGGGTTCAGCGCCATCTGCGCAGGAACTCTTGAGGTCTTGGATACCAGAGTGAAACCTAGAGAAAGATCTTGGCTCCTCCCCGCCGGGATGGTGTCCACCCGATCGCGACCGAAGCGGGGCGCTCCCCACCCGCTCCTGGTCCCCGCTTCGCTAGAGTGAGGTGGCGGCTCTTTCCCAACTGGCCGCTTGGTGGCGCTGCCGGCATTAACGGAGGGCGCCGCCGGGCCCCGCAGCCGCTGCAAGGAACGCCTGCGAAGCGCTTAGTGGAGAAGCGCTCTGTAGTGACTTCCAGGGGCCCACGGGCCTGCATGACTTGAACCCTACATTAGACGCAGATCCAGGCCTGGAGAGGCCTGTCAAACCCCCATACGGTGGATAGATAGTGCAGAAGTGGTGGCTGTCCATTATTCAAGGACGTGGTCCCTTCAGGTGATGGGATCCGCTCGTTTCCTTGGCTCAACAGTCCAGCCAGCCATCCTGGGCAACCTAACGAGACCCCATCTCTGCAAAACATGAATAAAATTAGCCGGGCATGGTGGCGGGCATCTGTAGTCCCAGCTACTCCCGGGGCTTAGGTGGGAGGACTGCTTGAGCCTGGGAGGTGCAGGCTGCCATGCGCCATGACCACACCCCTGCGTTCAAGCCTGGGGACAGGCAGAGACCCTGTCTCAAAAGTCTAGTAAGCACAGTGGCTTCTCTTTTCGTTGTTTGGTGAGCAGTGCATATTTGTGTAGTAAGCAAAAATGCAGGGCTCAGGGGCGTCAACAGGGTAGTGGTGGGTCCAAACTGTCCCCAACCGGATTGGGGTAGAGGAAAAAAAAAAAAGACAGAGCTGGACTGTATTTCAGAGCGGGAACCGTGGGAGGTCGTTGCTGTAAGATGCGGGAGACAGCGCTGGGAGCGGCTCAACCTGGGTCTCTGCCCTGAGTCCTGACCCGCCCCCAGCCTCTCAGTCGGTTTAACTGTGAAATGGGAACGCTGGCCGGGCGCGGCGGCTCACGCCTGTAATCCCAGCACTTTGGGAGGTCAAGGCGGGCAGTACACAAGGCCAAGAGATGAGCCGATCCTGGTGAACATGGCGTAAACCCCGGCTCTACTAATCATACAGAAATGAGCCGGCTGCGGTGGCGCGTGCCTGGAGTCTCCGCTACGCAGGAGGCCGAGGCAGGAGAATCGATCGAACCCGGGGAAGGCGGAGGTTGCAGTGGGCCGAGACCACGCCACTGCACTCCAGCCTGGTGATAGCGAGAGACTCCGTCTCAAAAAAAAAGAAAGAAAGAAAAAAAGAAATGACGAAGTGACTTGTGAACAGGGAACCGGACATTTGTACAACGCCCAGGGAACGTTCAAATATTACTTTCTGGGGCCGTGAGGGGGCGCCACGAGCGGGAGGCCAACGCGGAGCTCCACATGGCCAGGCGCCCTCTGATTGACAGGCCGTCCACCAACTGCCTTTGCCCTAGAGACTCGCGCCGTCTCGCGAGATTTCGGCTCGCGCTGGCCTAACGGTCCTCGGAGCCCGACGCGCCACCGCGCCTGCGGCTGAACGGTAGCCACAGCAGCGGCGGCAGTAGCAGCAGCGGCAGCGGTCTCTTCCCGAACGTCGGCCCCACAGGTGCCCGAAAGCCGGCACAGGCGTGTAGAGAACATGGCAGACGACGTTGATACTGAAGCAATGCTTGAGGCTCCTTACAAAAAGGTGAGAAAGAAACCTGTCGGTGAGGTTTCTGTATTCCTCAATTTACGTTACTGACGAAACTGCTGCTGAAATGTAAAGTAGGCTTCGCGGAGCCCTCCTGCTGTGTCTGATCACAGATGCATTGCGTGTAACTGACAACCGAAAATATATGCTACTGATGGGAAAAACAGCCGGGCGCCGTGGCTCACATCTCTAACCCCCGCCCTTTGGGAGGCCGAGGCGGGCAGATCACCTGAGGTCGGGAGTTCGAGACTGGCCTGACCAACATGGGGAAAGCCGGTCTCTACTAAAAATACAAAAACCTAGCTGGGTATGGTGGTGGGCGCTTGTCATCCCAGCTACTCGGGAGGCTGAGGCGGGAGATTCGCTTGAACCCGGGAGGCAGAGGTTGCGGTAAGCCGAGACCACGCCATTGCACTCCAGTCTCCAACCTGGACAACAACTCCAACTTAAAAAAAAAAAAAGGACTGGGCGCGGTGGCTCACGCCTGTAATCCCAGCACTTTGGGAGGCCGAGGCGGGTGGATCACGAGGTCAAGAGATCGAAACCATCCTGGTCAACATGGTGAAACCCCGTCTCTACTAAAAATACAAAAAATTAGCTGGGCATGGTG
>NW_016107440.1:5404356-5407120 GCF_001604975.1 Cebus imitator | reverse complement strand
TTTGAGAAGGAGTCAGTCTGTCACCCAGGCTGCAGTGCAGTGGTGTGATCTAGCTCGATGCAACCTCTGCCTCGCGGATTCGAGCCAATTCTCCTGCCTTAGCCTCCCAAGTAGCTGCGATTACAGGTGCATGCCACCACACCCAGCTGATTTGTGTATTTTCCATAGAGGCCGGGTTTTACCATGTTCCCCAAGCTGGCCTCAAACTCCTGACCTTAGGTAATCTACCCACCTCAGCCTCCCAAAGTGCTGGGATTACAGGCATGAGCCACCATGCCCAGCTTTTTTTTTGAGACACAGTCTTACTCTGTCACCCAAGCTACAGTGCACAAGCACCATCATAGCTCACTGCAGCCTTGACATCCTCAGCTCAAGCAATCCTCCCGCTTCACCCTCCCTAGTAACTGGGACCACAGGCACACACCACCACACCCAACTAATTTTTATTTTTTGTAGAGGTAGGTTCTTGCTGTGTTGCCCAGGTTGCTCTCAAACTCCTGGACTCAAAGGGCGAAATCTTTTTTTTTTTTTTTTAACATATACCGAATGCTTAAAATTTCTAATTCATGGAATACTCCAAAATCCAAATCTTATCTCTTTATGTTAATCCTTTCCAATGTTCACATTATTGGTGGGAAGAAACCCCTGAGTCCAATTTTGATTATACAATTAGGAACACCTAAAAAGCGTCACACTGTCAGATCCTGGAACCCAGTTAACACTATGAAAATGCTATTCCTGTAAGGAGTGTTCTTCAGCAGCCAATGCTGACATCCATTTTCGTTGGCTGGGTGAGCAGTGTTGTATTTCAGTGTTATACTTAGCCTTTAAGACAGCTCCAGCAATCCCTGCTCCTGGTGGTCACACACCTGAGCTTCCTCTCTGAACCCTTTCCTGCACAGTGACCTTAACATCTGCTGACCCTCCTGTACTGCACAGGGCTGACCCGTGTAACCACTGGGAGGGATATTGCAGAAGTGACTGTGTGGTGTCCAAGGCAAGGTCCTAAAAGGCATTGCAGCTTTTGCCTTGGTCTCTTTTGTGTCACTCACTCTGGGAGAAGCCAGCACTATGTGGAGAGGGTGTTCAAGCAGGTCAGATGAAGGGAAACAGGCCTTCTGCCAAGAGGCAGCGCCAACTTGCTGTCCATGCAAGGGAGCCACCTCAAAAGCAGATGCACCAGCCTGTCAAGTCTTCAGATGACAGCGCCCCCTAGTGGACACCTCACAGTGATTCCGTCAGAGACCATAGGTCAGAACAGCCCAGCTTCACTGCTCCCAAATCCCTGATTCACAGAAACCGTGAGATCATACATGACTGTAGTTGTTTTAAACCACTAAGTTTGGAGGTAAAATGCTGCTCAGAAAAAGATAACTGATTAAGTAGTGATGGGCATAAGCACAAACCATGAGATGGCATTGTTTTAGTTCTGCTCGTCCATTTACTGCTGTGCCTATTTGATCCTCAGCTATTATCTCACCTAAAAAAGAAAATAGCATGAAAATGCTACAAGCTTCAGAAGTGTGTTAAAGGATCAAACATATATAAAGCACCCAGCACCGTGTTAGCCCCAGAAAGATACTTCATAAATGCTGGTTCTCTTCCTTAACCACACTTCCTACCCCACCATTCTCCCACTCAGCGGCAGATCTCATCTGTAAAATGGACTTGAAACACCCACCCCCGACATTGCTGAGCAGGTGAAATGAAAGACTGACTTTGGAGAGGCTTTGTAAATGCTAAAAGTACTCAACAAAGGCTCTTCCTAGCATATAATGGCCTGTCTCAGGAGAATCTGCCTAGCATAGCTTCTTCTGTTGGAGGTAACCATCAAGGGCTCCCCAAAAAATGTATTTTAGATTGGAATCACGTGGACATGACTGGAAAGTGGCAGGAAGACTGTTGCCCACTGCTGACAAAGGCCACAAACCAGCTATTGCCGAAGAGTAGGGGTTTCGAAAAGCTCAAACTCCAGAGTAGATACTGGCATGTGATTCCATGGTCAGGGGACATTGAGGTCACTGTACAAGCCAAGAATAGAGGAAGCAAAACTATGAAAATGAAAGCACCTGTCAAAGACTTCTGAAGAAACTAGTGGAGTTTCGCTGTGCTGTGAAGTTTGTGCCCTCTCCTGGCCTGCGCATGGACTGGTCTGATGTCCACGGTTCAGTAGCTCCCCTCAACCCCCCCCATGCTGCCCGCAAGTCCCCCTGGGGTGGGAAGTAGCCTGTGGGGGCCTCCACTCATGCTAAGCAAACAACCCTCTTAACTCATGCTGTGACAGCTGGCCAGGAACCACGCAGACTGGAAGACAGAGAAAAAAACAACCATGACCTGGTCAAATTATGCCAGAAAGTCCCTGTGAAAGTTTTGCTCTGAAATTTTGCTTCAAAATCTAGATTTCTTGAAAGATGGCTGCACCCTGTCCAGCTGAGTAGAGGTTGCAGTGAACCCTGGTGTGGCTGAGGAAGACTGGGAGGCCCTGGCTGCTGGGAGAAGGGGGGTATAATGCTGAGATGCAAAATCATCAAGCAGATGATATACTATCAAGGAAAATGTAACAATATTCATATCATAACCAGAAAAATTAACCAACTTCCACAAGCAGAAAGGAATCTGCGTGAACATGAATCAACACATATTGGACCTAATGCTACCCTTCATGGCTTCATGGCCTAGTAGACAGTTTTTTTTGATACATCTTGAATGTGACAATGTGACAGAGGCTCATTCATAGAGCTGCTGGCTAACCAACAGTAGTGAT
>NW_016107440.1:5402574-5403451 GCF_001604975.1 Cebus imitator | reverse complement strand
TTTGAGACAGAGTTTCACTCTTGTTGCCCAAGCTGGAGTGCAATGGCGGCTCACCACAACCTCCACCTCCCGGGTTTAAGCAATTCTCCTTCCTCAGCTTCCGAGGAGCTGGGATTACAGGCATGTACCACTATGCCTGGCTCATTTTTTGTATTTTTAGTAGAGACGGGGTTTCACCATGTTGGTCAGGCTGGTCTCAAACCCTTGACCTTGTGATCTGCCCACCTCGGCCTCCCTAAGTGCTGAGATTACAGGTGTAACCCACCGTGCCCAGCCCAGTGATCCCCTTTTGATAGCGTGCATCTCACAAGGGATTTGTTAGTTTTCTTTGCAGGCAGGTGATTTGAATTTTGAAGCCTGACCATCACACGGCATGAATTGGCTGGCCTTGTTTTGGGTGGTCTGTGCCATCCATTTTGCTCCAGACTCTGTTTGCAGTAAACGTTAGGTATAGAAAATATAAACCACTTATAAAGGCCCTTCAGTTACCTGAACCTGGCCTAGACATTCAGTGATTTTAAACAAATATGTACACAAAAATGAAATGGTCCCCCCAAAAAAGTTAATCTAAATTTCTTTTATTCAATTTTCCTATCATATTTTTCCACAGAAGTGAAATAATAAGCACATTAAAAATTTTTGTGTACTTCTGAGAGCAGAGCTTTAAACTTTTTTTAATTTAAATTTTAAAATATTTTTCTTGAAAAATTATTGTCCAAAGTTGATGAAAAAAATTTTTTTAAATAGAGATGGAGGCTGGGCATGGTGGCTCATGTCTGTAATCCCAGCACTCTGGGAAGCCAAGGCAGGTAATGGCTTGAGCCCAAGAATTCAAGACCAGCCTGGGCAATATGGTAAGACAGTGTCTCTGCAAAAA
>NW_016107440.1:5401049-5402284 GCF_001604975.1 Cebus imitator | reverse complement strand
AAAAAAAAAAATAGAAGTGGAGCAAGATGGCCAAATAGAAGCCTCCACTGATCATCCTCCATGCAGGAACACCAAATTTAACTACTATCCACACACAAAAATACCTTCATAAGAACCAGAAATCAGGAGAGGAATCACAGTACCTGGTTTTAAGCATCACATTCCTGAAAGAGTCACTGAAGAGGTTGGGAAAGGCAGTCTTAAATTGCCGATCACCCCCGCTTCCCATCCCCTGGCAGCGGCTGGCTATGTGGCATGAAGAGAGAATCTGTGTGCTTGGGAGAAGGAGGGCACAGCAATTGTGGGACCTTGAATTGGAACTCAGAGTTACTGACATGGGGAAGAACTCGGTCAGTGCCCCTGGAGGGAGCATTTAGAACAGTCCTAGCCAAAAGGATAGATTCCAACCCATCCCAGAGGTTGGACCTTGAGTTTTGGCAAGCTTTACGACCATTGGATGGGGGGATGGGGCTCTAAATAAACTTGAAGATGTTTAGGCCACAAGGACGGCCATTCCTAGGCAAGTCCTGGTGCTGTGGTGGGCTCAGGGCCAGTGGATGTTGGGGGGACATGACCTAGTAAGACACCACCCAGGGTGGCTAAGGGAGTGCTGAAGCTCACGGCTCCAGAAGAGACCCCTTGCTGATGCATAGGAGAAGAGAAGGAAAAGTCAAGAGGACTTTGGCAACTTGGATACCAGCTCAGCCACAGCAGGATAGGACACGAGTCACAGTCATGAGGCCTCTGTTCTAGGCCCTATTTCCTGGGTGACATTTCTAGACACACCCTGGGCCAGAAGGGAACCCACTGACCAGAAGGGAAGAACTCAGTCCCGGAAGAATGAATCACCTGCTGACTAAAGAGCCCTTGGGCCCGGAATAATCAGCAGCAGTAACCAAGTAATGCAGACAGTGGGCCTTGAGCGAGACTGAGACGTGCTGGCTTCAGGTGTGACTTGAAGCACATTCACAGTTCTGGTGGCTATGAAGAGAGACTGCTGCTTGAGGAAGGGAGAGGGAAGAGGAAAGGGCACTTTGTCATGAGCTTAGGTACCAGCTCGGCCACAGTGAGCAAGAGCACCAAGAGGGCCTTTCAGGTGCTTGATTCCAGGCTTGATCCAGCAGAATGAGTGAGCTTGAAGACAGGCTATTTGAAAATACACAATCAGGCCGGGCATGGTGGCTCACACCTGTAATCCAAGCACTTTGGAGGCCAAGGCGGGCGGATCACCTGAG
>NW_016107440.1:5385077-5400945 GCF_001604975.1 Cebus imitator | reverse complement strand
AAAGAAAAAAGAAAATACACAATCAGAGAAGACAAAAAATAAATAAAAAAACAACAAAGCATGCCTACAAGACCTAGAAAATAGCCTCAAAAGGGCAAATCCAAGACTTACTGCCCTTAAAGGGAAAGTAGAGATTACAGAAAGTTTCTTCAATAGAATAATAACAGAGAACTTCCCAAACCTAGAGAAAGGTATCACTATTAATAACAAGAAGGTTATTAAACACCAATCAGATTTAACCCAAAAAAGACTACCTTGAGGCATTTAATAATCAAACTCCCAAAGGTCAAGCATAAAGAAAAGACCCTAAAGGCAGCAAGAGGAAAGAAACACATGACATGCAGTGGGGCTCCAATCCATCTAGCAGCACTTTTCAGCGGAAAGGCCAGGAGAAAAGACATGACATATTTAAAATGCTGAAGAGAAAAACGTTTTCCTAGAGTAGTTTATGTAGCAAAAATATCCTTCGAACATCAAGGATAAAAACTTTCCCAGACAAACAAATGCTGAGGGATTTCATCACCTCTAGACCTGTCCCCCAAGAAATGCTAAAGGGGCCAGGATCGTGGCTCCTGCCTGTAATTCTAGCACTTTAGGAGGCTGAGGCAAGTAGATTACTTGAGGCTAGGAGTTCGAGACCAGCCCAGCCAACATGGCGAAACCCCATCTCTACTAAAAATACAAAAAGTTAGTCGAGCTTGTTGGCTTATGTGTGTAATCCTGGCTACTCGGGAGGCTGAGACATGAGAATCGCTTGAACCCAGGAAATGGAGGTTGCAGTG
Organism: Cebus imitator; assembly: GCF_001604975.1. NCBI lineage: Eukaryota > Metazoa > Chordata > Mammalia > Primates > Cebidae > Cebus > Cebus imitator. The sequence goes on along the minus strand of NW_016107440.1, from coordinate 5,400,163 downwards.
AGTCAAGATTGTGCCACTGCACTGCAGCCTGGGTGACAGAGTGAAAAAAAATTGTTAAAGGAAGTTCTTCAATCTGAAAGAAAAGGACATCACTGAGCAATAGGAAATCATATAAAGGTGTAAAACTCACTGGTAAGTACACAGAAAAATAGAAAATATTATAACACTGTAATCATCGTGTGTAAACTACACATATCTTGAGAAAGAAGACTAAAAGATGAACCAATCAAAAATAACCACTACCACGACTTTTCAAGTCATAGACAGTACATAGAAACAATGGGCAAGGCATAGCAGCTCATTCCTATAATCCCAGCACTTTAGGAGGTGGAGGCAGGCGGATTACCTGAGATCAGGAGTTCAAGACCAGCCTGGCCAACATGGTGAAACCCTGTCTCTACTAAAAATACAAAAATTAGCCAAGCATGGTAATTTAAGAATTAGGGCTCATCTGTAATCCCAGCTACTAGAGAGACAGAGGCAAGAGAATTGCTTAAACCTGAGAGGTGGATGTTGCAGTGAGCTGAGATAGCTCCACTGCACTCCAGCCTAGGTGACAGAGTGAGACTCTGTCTCCAAAAACTAAATAAGTAAGTTAAAATGTGGGGAGATGAAGTGTAGAATTTTTATTAGTTGGCCGGTGTGGTGGCTTACGCCTGTAATCTTAGCACTTTGGGAGGTCGAGGCAGGCAGATCATGAGGTCAAGAGTTTGAGACCAAGCTGGCCAACATGCTGAAACTGCGTCTGTACTAAAATTACAAAAATTATCTGGGCGTGGTGGTGTATGCATGTAATCCCAGCTACTCAGAAGGCTGAGGTGGGAGAATCGCTTGAACCCAGAAGGTGAAGGTTGCAGTGAGCTGAGATCATGCCACTGCACTCCAGCGTGGGCGACAGAGCATGACACCCCTCTCAAAATATACATATATATTAGTTTTCTTTTTGCTTATGATTTTGTTTTTTGTTATGCAATCAGTGTTGTCATCAGTTTAAAATAATGGTTTATAAGATATTATTTGCAAGCCTCACAGTAACCTCAAATCTAAAAACATACAACAAATACACAAAAATAACAATAAAGAAATTGGCTGGGCATGGTGTCTCACGCCTGTAATCCCAGCACTTTGGGAGGCCAAGGTGGGTGGATCACCTGAGGTCAGAAGTTTGAGACCAGCCTGGCTAACATGGCAAAACCCCGTCTCTACTAAAAATACAAAAACTAGCCAGGCGCGGTGGTGTGTGCCGTCCTGTAGTCCCAGCTACGTGAGAGTCTGAGTCAGGAGAATCACCTAAACACAGGAGGTGGGGGTTGTGGTTAGCCAAGTTCGTTCCACTGCACTCCACAGCATGGGCAGCAGAGCAAGACTCCGTCCATGGAAAAGGAAAGGACCTTTGAGAGCTATCCAAGCTTCTCATTTCATCAGGAAGGAATCGGAAGGTTTATGAGGGTTTAGCAGCAAGGGGCCTCATCCCAGAAGCCTCAGATTTACTGGGCACTTCACTTCCTTTTCTGTTCAGGGAATCTGCTTCAGGCCAACACCAATTGGGCTGCAGGGAATCTTTATTCTATATCTCAAAAACCTTGTTTAGGATTATCTTAGCTATTTACTGCTGAGTGACAGATGAGCACAAATTTAGCGCCTAAAACAGCACACATGCAGGGTGTAGGGGCTCACACCTCTAATCCCAAAACTGGTAGGCTGAGGCGTGAGGATCACTCGAGCCCAGCAGTTTGAGACTGGCCTTAGCAACATAGTGAGATACCATCTCTACCAAAAAATAAGTTTTTAAATTATCTGGGCATGGTGGCGTGTACCTGCAGTCATAGCTACTCAGAAGGCTGAGGCAGGAGGATCGCTTGAACCCAGGAGTTCAGTTCAACAATGCAGTGAGCTATGATCATGCCACTGCACTCCAACCTGAGTGACAAAGCATGATTCTCTCTCTCTCTCTCTCACATACACATACACACACACAGACACACACACGTTTATTATCTCATGGTTTCTGTGGGTCAGGAATCTGGACACAGCTCAGCTGGCTTCTCCATTTTACAGTCTCTCATAAGACCACACTCAAGGTGCTAGCCAAGGTTGGATCTTATTTAAAGGCCCAACTAAGGGAGAATCTGCTTCCAAGCTCACAAGCTTCATTTCATTTTAGGCAGTTGAACCAAGGGCCTTGATTCTTAGGTGTTTTTGCTCAGAAGACGCCCTGTGTTTCTTGCCTTGTGAGCCTCCCCAGCTAGGCAACTTGCTTTATGAAAGGTTCAGGTAATTCTCATGCCTCAGCCTCCTGAGTGGCTGGTATTACAGGTGTGTGCCTCCATGCCCGGCTGATTTTTGTATTTTTAGTACAGACAGGGTTTCACCATATTAGCCAGGCTGGTCTTGAACTCCTGGCCTCAAGTGATCTGCCCGCCTCAACCTCCCAACATGCTGGGATTACAGACATGAGCCACCATGCCTGGCCCGATTTCCTCATTTTCAATATAATATGGAATTATCTGATTTCTGGATCTTATTTAGTTGTTTATGGAACTGAAACTTCCATTCCTTTTGTGGATTATTTCCAAAAACTAATTTGGACTTTGTTTCCATTTTCATTTGTTTGCGGATGTCGTTAAAAGCTGTATTTGTTATGCAGGTTAATAATATGTTCTAATTCCCCAGAACTTAGCCATGTCTAACCCTAATATGGACAAGGTTTCAACACCTTTTATAAGACCTTTATGCTAAGTCCTCAGTAAATATTTGTTAAGCGAATGAGTAAATGACTGAATGGATGGGTGAATGGATGCTTTCATTGGCCTTGGTTTGGGCTGACAGTAGGAAGTGGGAGCCACTGTTTCACCAAAAGACTCACACTGGGGAAAATCCCTGAATAGCATTGAGTTGTGCAATTACAAATCTATTCCCATGAATTCCAATCAATCCTGTAAACTGCAGAGCAAAAGTGCCAGGCTGTGTTACGTTGCTCAAGCTTCTGTAACAAAATACCACAGGCTGGGCAATTTAACAATAGGTGTTGCTGTTCTCACAGTTATGGAGAAGTCTGAGATCAAGGTGTTGGCCTCGCAGCTTTCTCCTGAGACTGTGCCTTCTCTGTGTCCCCACATTTTTTTAATTCTGTGTACATGCACCCCTCATGTCTCTCCCTTCTCCTGTAAGGACACCAATCAGATTGGATTAGAGTCCACCCTAACAGCCTCCTTTAACTTCACTACCTCTTTAAAGACCTTGTCTCCAAAGACTGGGTGTGGTGGCGCACAGTGTAATCCCAGCACTTTGAGAGGCAGGAGCGAGAGTCTGAGACCACTGGGGCAATACAGTGAGACTCTGTCTCTACAAAAATTTTTAAAAAGTTACCTGGGTGTTGTGGTCTGTACCTGTAGTCCCAGCTACTCAGGAGGCTGAGGCAGGAGGATCACTTGAGCCCAGGTAGTAGAAGCTGCAGTGAGCCATCATTATGCCACTGCACTCCAGCCTGGACAACAGAGCAAGACCCTAAAACAAAACAAAAATCAAGAACTTATCTTCAAATACTGTCACATTCGAAGGTAGCTGGGCTTAGGGCTTCATGTGAATTTGGGGGAAGGCACTATTTAGCCCATGACACAGCCCAGGCCTCATTTGTGCAGGCCTTGCCATCCCTGGCTCTTACCATCAGACCTTGCCAGCCCCAAGTCAGTTAACTGAGGGGACTTCTATCAGCAGCTCCAGACTGTTCTTATGGGAGTGTAGGGGGACAGTTCAGGTCCCTAGAGGATAAGTGCATCTTCTTTACTCTGAGGATCAGCCCCAGTGTCTGGGCCCCACAGTGCACCCCTCTGAATAGCTGCTCCCCAACCCACACACACTCCCATTCCCTCCTCTGGGGCACCTCCCTACACGACTGGCCCTCCTGCACTGCTCCTCAGTTCCTACTCCTAATCTTGTGTCCTCACAAAATTCCAGTCCTGAACTGCCTCCCAACAGCCCTCAGATTTAGCAGGGGCTGTGGACAGATGCAGGCGCAAACCCTGATGGGGCGGAGCTCCCAGTGCACCTCTCCCCGAGCCCACGCGCAGAGCACACACCCTTCCAGCAGTCCTCCCTCCTCGCTGTTGCTCCTCATCTTCCCCTTCTTAGTCCTTCCTTGGGTCGCTGACCTTTTAGCCTTCAAGTCTTTGGCTCACTTCTGGGACTTGTGGAGAGAGTTTTGGTTTGGTTTGGTTTTGGCTGTTCTTGCTACACTGGTTGTTAAAATGCGCACGCTGTGAATGAAGAGATCCCCGAAGCAGGCCTTGTGTGAGCAACATGGCTGTTAGTTCACCCGGGTGTGGGAGGGCTGAGTCCAGCGGAGGGCGTGGGATAGGAGTTGGTTGTATAGGTGTGGGGTAGGCTGTGGAAAGTTACAGAAGTTACAGGTTAGGGCAGTTTTTTGCAAGCTGTGAGGGGGGGACGTAGGGTTTGGAGTCACGAGGTTGACCAAGGTGGATTACAAAGTCCAATTGCCTTATCAATTGAGGCAGGAGTAAGAAACAATAGAGAATGTCTCAGAGTCGATTAGGCGCCGCAGGGGTTGAGCATTCTTTCTCCTTTGGTGGTTTTCCAGTTACTTCAGACTTTCTAGTTCCAGGAGGCCATCCAGAGGTGTACCGGCGTCACGGGGTTCGCCATGGTGTCCATGGTACCCTCGGCCAGCCTAAAAGACTTTACTGGTGAATTCTCAGTCCCATGGAGCTGATGCCATCTCTGCACTGATGGACTGCAAATCCATATCCCCATCTTGGCACTCTGTGAACTTGTCTTGGCTTGAAGGTTTAATAAGGCATCCCATTCTTGACATGCCCAAAATGGAGCCCCTGCTCACCCCATAAAACTTCCTCCTCTGAAGTCTTCCCCACCTGCGCTTATGACATTCCCATTCTTGCACAACCGTCTCCACTCCATCTCCAGAACCTTCTCATGCCCCAGCTGAAATGCTGCAGCTATTAAACACTAATGGTCCCCGTTCCCTAGCCCTTGGCCACCCCCATTCTCCTCTCTGGGCCTGGGATTTTACTTCGATGGCGTGGGCGCTATTGGTGGGCTTTGACCAGAGGAGTGTATGATTTGACGGGTTTTGAAGAAGCCGTCGGGCGCAGTGTTGAGACTGGCATGCCGGTGAGAGGGCAGAAGTAGAAGCCGGGGTTCGTTAGGAGGCGGCTGCAGGAGCCCAGTGGCTCAGCCAGAGACACACTTGGAATCACCGTCGATTCCCCTTTTTCTCTCATACCCATGCCCAACCCATGAAGAAGTCTCTGCCTTTGGAATATTCTCACTTCTCACCACCTCCTTGCAGCCCCCCTGCTCCAAATCACCCTCTCCTCTCGCCCAGACTCCTGTGTTTTCTTCCATTTGAGCCAACATTTAAAAAGCAGAAGGCTGCATCCAGAAATATGAATTTCTACTTCTAGCGAATAAACCAGAAGCCATGGCAACATTCTGCTCTCATCCCCACTCGGCAGAAATCTGCTAGGACTGAGCAGAAGATACCGTCTTTGTTTAAGGCTTACACACTCCATCGTTCCTCCTCCCGCTTTTAGTTTCTCCCCAACACTGAGGCCACGTATTCATCGCCTCTTGTCACTGTCGCTGAACTTTTTCTTTAGAAAAAAGAGAAATAGGGATAGGCATGGTGGGTTGTGTCTGTAATCCCAGCACTTTGAGAGTTCAAGATGGTAGGATCACTTGATGCCAGGAGTTCGAGACCAGCCTGGGCAACATAGGGAGACCCTGCCTCTACAAAAAATAAATAAATAAATAAATAAATAATTTAGCTAGGTGTGGTGACACACGCCTGTGGTCCCAGCTACTTGGGAGGCCAAGGCAGGAGGATTGCTTGAGCCCAGGAGTTTGAAGCTGCAGTGAACCATGATTGTGCCACTGCACTCCAGCCTGGGCAACAGTGAGACCCTGTCTCAAAAATAAAAAATAAAAAAGGCTACGTGCCACAGCTCACACCTGTAACCTCAGCATTTTTGGGAGGCTGAGATGGAAGGATCACTTGAGTTCAGGAGTTCCAGACTAACCTAAGCTACATAGCAAGACCCCATCACTTTAAAAAAAAAAAAAAAAAAAGCTAGGATCTTCAGTTGTTACATAGGTGGAAAAAAAGAAAAAATAATAAAATTAAAAATCAGCTAGGCAGGTTGGTGCATGCTTGTGGTTCCAGCTACTCAGGAGGCTGGGGTGGGAGAATCAGTTGAGTCCAGGAGATCAAGGCTACAGGAAACTGTGATTGCACCACTGCACTCCAGCCTGGGTGACACAGCAAGACCCCGTCTCAAAACAACAACAAAAAAACCCTGAGTTGCCAATGCAGGGAGCCTCTGATGGACTCCGCCCTGACCAGGACTGTTTATGAACTGTGGAGGGAGTTCACAGGCTATTGCGTTCCATTGCGTAATTCACCTCACCATTTATGTGAGTGGCACCCCCTGAGGTTGTTCCATGGGCAGTCACACAGCCATCCTGGATATGCAGGAAAGATCAGGTGTGGTCTGGACCGAAGACCAGGACAGCAGGGTGGGCAGGCATGGCCAACAGAAGGAGCCCTCTAATCTTCACTGGGAAAATGAACAGAAGGGAGGAAGGCAGGGGGCTGGTTATGGGGTCAGACTCTGCTTCCGTGACCCTCAAAGCAGAGAGGGCAAAGCACACATCCAGGGCCTCCAAAGGCGTAACCAGTCCTGGCTGTGGAGCCGGGGCTCACAGGAGGCTGCAGGCGCAGGAGCACCCAGGACATCCGTGGCCTCTCCGGATCAGCCTCATCATGGTGCTTCCGTCAGAGTAAAGAGGAAGCTTCTGGACACCAAGAGACAGAGGTTAAGCAACATGATTTTGCAGTCTCCTTGGTCCCTGTCCAAAGGCATGCAATGTGGGAGAAGTTCCCACACTGAACGGGCCTCTTCACTGCCCAGCTGTCCAGGGTCCTTACCACCATTGATGGGTCGCCTGGACCCTGCAGCCACACTCTGGAAGAGCCTCTGCAGAGAGACTTCAAGCCCTTTTTCTTTCTTCCTCTGGTACAGAGAAGGGGCTCACAAAGGCATCCTGGCATGCTTCTCTTGCCTCATTTATAATAATGATGGGTGAGGTTTTTGTTTTTTTAACTCAAATTGAAACAGAAAAAAGCAAATGTAGTTTGTAGACCCAGGGGACTTTTGCAAGGGCTCTGGCCTGAAACTTTCTCTTTCTCTGCCTGGCATATTTTCTGGTAAAAGGGAATACAAATCTTAGGGGAGGTATCTCGAAGTAGATAATAGTCATGGTTCCATTCCATCTGCTTCCCAGAGAATTCTAAATTTTTTGTGAGCGCCAAGACCTCCTGAGGCCAGTGGGAGATTGCCTGAGGGGCTCCCATAACTGATCCATGGACTCATTTAGCAGGAAGGGACTAAGGGAGGAACCAGTCCTGAGTCAGGGCAGAGAAGTGCAGTGTGTGACCCAGGGTAGTGGCACTTGGGCCCAAGTACCTGAAGGCCACTGGCAAGGTTATGATGGAGAATGAACTCCAGCAGGCTTAGGGGAGGCAGAGTTCACTTCCCACCACAGGAATCAATAAGGCTGTGGAAAGCAGATACTTTCATTCTTGGCCTGAACTCCCAGGCGGAAATGGAGAGAGGGTAGGACATTTGAAGTGGGCATTTGAAGTGCAGAGAGCAGCAGAAACCAATTTCAAAGGCATGGCTATGAAAGGCTACATGGGAAACTTCTTCAGAAGAGTGGCTCAGGGTTGACTGTGGCTGGCATCCCTTCCTGGTGCTTACCCTCCCTCCCTCGGTCCCTCTTTCCGGCCATATCTAGTCCTGTTCCCGGCTAGATTCTACTGTCAGAAGGTTCAAAGACAAAAATCCCACTGTCTTCCAGTCTAACTCCCAAGCCTCTACGGTAAAGCCTTCCTGAGTCTCTCAGTCTGTGTTCCAGCCTCTCCTCCCCACCCTCCCTGACACAACATTTGTGAGTATGTGTGTACTGAAGTGCTAACTCATGCGGATCCGCAACTGGCATTCCAGCTCCTTGAGGGAGTCTCCAGGGGCTCACTCCACTTTCTGCTCCAGCCCATGTTCTTCCCACCCTGCTGGCTCAACAAGAGCCCTCGGTCTTTCTCGGTGTCTCTCGGTCTCTCTCCGTCACTGCCCCAGCTGTCTTCACTGAATGCCAGTCACTGAACTGAGTTCGTGTCCTGACTTTACTGCTGACCGATCTGGGATCCCGGACAGGTTACCTCATTCCTTATGCCTCAGTTTCGTCATCTGTTAAAAGGTCTTAAAAGATTGATGTGAGGACTGAATGATACTGTGTACTGAAAGTACATGTTAACTATTATACCATTTATATTTACTTTTTATGTATACAAAACTTTATATTTTAAAATCTGTCTTTGAAAATTCCAGAGTCCTTTTTATCTTGCACCCAGAGATAAAAATTTGCTTCAATAACTACAAGAAGAGACTGACCTATCCTTGGGCTCTCAGTGACCTGAGACTATTCCAGTAAGAAAAAGGAATTCCTGCCATCCCCTTTCAGCTCAAACCACAGATTAGGCTTTTAGAAATCCATAAAATATTTAGCACAGGTTTGCTACAGCAGACTTGCCATAACTGGCCAACATTTTTATGAGTGGATCAATGTAATTATTTATAACATCAAAGGGCAGGGCTTTATGAGGCTACTTGAACTGAAGGAAGGGGGAAGTGTGGAGATTTAATGGTGAGTCTGAATGTTAGAAATTTGAGGAAAAAGTACTCTTTTTTTTTTTTTCTAGTGTTCTTTTTTAATTTTTTTTATTTTTCCTAGTGTGGGAACCGCTGTCCCCTGTTTCCTCTCCTCCTCTCACCTGGTTGCAACACATTCCTGTAATTCCAGAAACAGCAAACCATTTATCAGTACTCTTACCCCAAGCAAAGTACCAGAGATAGACCCTGCATCTAGATAATGCTAAGCAAGCTTTTCACGTTTTTCTCTTCCTGATATCAGCTTTTCCCATGAAACTCTGAAAAATATCGCAAGCACTCCCAGCAGAATCACCAACTCCCAAACCACAGAAACAGTCCAGAATTGGGAGGAGGCAAGAAGGAGCTGCGGGAAGGAATTGAGAGCTCCTGTAATAAAGAGCCGCTAGACCGAGCGCAGGGTCATGCCTGAAACCCTAGCACTTTGGGAGGCCGAGGTGGGCCAATTGCTTGAGCTCAGGAGTTTGAGACCAGCCTGGGCAATGTGGCAAAACCTCATCTCTACCAAAAAAAAAAGAAAGAAAAAAGAATTAAAAAAAAAGAGAGAGAAATAAAAAAATAAAACAGAAAAAAAAAACTTCATCTCTACAAAAAATATAAAAATTAGCCGGGTGTGGTGGTACATGGCTGTGGTCCCAGCTACTCGGGGACTGAGGCAAGAGAATTGCCTGAGCCCAGGAGGCTGAGGCTGCAGTGAGCCGTAATTACACCACTGCACTCCAGCCTGGGTGACGGCGAAACTCTGCCTCAAACAAATATATAGACATAAAATGAGGAGCTGTAACGATGAACTGTGTCCCCCAATATTTCATGCATTAAAGTCCTAACCCCCAGCCCCTAAGAATGTGGCTATCTGGAGATGGGATCTTTGAGGAGGTAATTTTTTTTTTTTTTTTCCAAGAAATCAGGGCCTGCCAGGCATGGTAGCTCATGCCTTTAATACCAGCACTTTGGGAGACCAAGGAAAGGAAGATCACTTGAAATCAGGAGTTTGAGACCAGCCTGGCCAACATGGTGAGACCCTGTCTCTACTAAAAATACAAAAATTAGCTGGGCATTGTAGCACACTCCTGTAATTCTAGGCAATAGGGAGGCTGAGGCAGAAGAATTGCTTGAACCCAGGAGGCAGAGGTTCAGTGAGCAGAGATCTTGCCACTGCACTCCAGCCTGGTGACGCGAGTAAGACTCAATCTCAAAAAAAAAAAAAATTTAAAAAAAAGAAAAGAAATAAGGGCTGGGCGCTGTGGCTCATGCGTGTAATCCCGGCACTTTGGAAGGCCGAGGCGGGCAGATCACAAGGTCAGGAGTTCGAGTCCAGCCTGGCCAACATGGCAAAACCCTGTCTCTATGAAAAATACAAAAATTAGCGGGGGCCATGGTGGTGCATGCCTGTAATCCCAGCTACTCGGGAGACTGAAGCAGGAGAATCTCTTGAACTGGGAGGCAGAGGTTGCAGTGAGCCCAGATCACACCACTGTACTCCAGCCTGGGCCACAGAGCGAGACTCTGTCTCAAAAATAAAAAAAAAGAAAGAAAAAAGAAATCAGGTCTTTTTGTAGAGACAAGGCCAATTGCTTATTGCCTAAGCTGGTCTTGAACTCCTAGGGTCAAGAAGTCCTCCCCTCTCAGCCTCCCAAAGTGCTAGGATTACAAGCATGGGCTAATGCCCAACCATAAGTCAAAATGAGGCCATTACAGGTAGGCTTGAATTCAGTGTGACTGATGTCTGGAAAATAAGAGGTTTGGAGACAGAGACACACAGAGGAGAGACCATGTGAGAACACAGTGAGAAGGCACCCGTCTGCCAGCCAGAGAGAGGCCTCGGAAGAAATGAAACCTTCTGACACTTTGATTTTGGACTTGCCAGCCTCCAGAACTGTACGAAAACAAATGCATAGTTTAAACTGCCCAGTCTGTGATACTCGTTATAGTGGCCCAAGCAAGGTAATATACCTGGTGTATTTCATTTCACCCTTAAAACTACACCGATTATTTTTTTCTATCCTGCAGAAGAAATCAAGGCTCAGAGAAGTCATTTAATTTGACTCGGCTCTCACAGTGAGTGCTGAAGCCAGTCTTTGCGAGCAGGTTTCTATGGTCACAAAACTCAAATTTTTTTTTTTTTTTTTTTTTTTTACTGAGTCTTGCTCTATTGCCCAGACTAGAGTACAGTGGCTCGATCTCAGCTCACTGCAACCTCCACCTCCTGGGTTTAAGTGATTCTTATATCTCAGCCTCTCCAGTAGCTGAGATTACAGGTGCCTGCCACCACACCTGGCTAATTTTTGTATTTTTAGTAGATACAGGGTTTTACCATGTTGGTCAGGCTGGTCTTGAACTCCTCGCCTCAGGTGATCTGCCCACCTTGGCCTCCCAAAGTGTTGGGATTATAGGTGTGAGTCACTGCACCCAGCCAAAATGTGCATTCTTTTTACCATATCAAGTTGCCTAGTCAAATGAACATTTCACTAAAGATGTTTTAGAACCTAACTAGAAATAGTTACTAACTAGAGCAGTCATTGGAGGACCTTCCAGTAGGAGAGATGTCTTGCTAAATCTGCGGGGAGGCCGGATGCACTGATTTAATGCCTGGCCTGGCTTCAATCTCAGCCACAGCAAAGTCACATGGGCCTGATGACCACTGTCATGAGGAGAAAACTCCATCAAGTCCTCAATACATTTTTTTTTTTTAAACAGAATCTCAGTCTGGCCCAGGCTGGACTGCAGTGGCACAATCACAGCTCCCTGCAGCCTCAGTCTCCTGGGCTCAAGTAATCCTCCCACCTCAGCGTCCCCAGGAGCTGGGACCACAGGCAAATGTCACCACCCAGCTAATTTTTTTTTTTTCTTGGAGATGGAGCTTTGCTTTTGTCACCCAGGCTGCAGTGCAGTGGCATGATCTCGGCTCACTGCACCCTCTGCCTCCTGTGTTCAAGTGATTCTCCTGCCTCAGCCTCCTGAGTAGCTGGGATTACAGGCACATGCCACCATGCCCTGCTACATTTTGTATTTTTAGTAGAGACTGGGTTTCACCATGTTGCCCAGGCTGAATTCTCCAGCCTTAGCCTCCCAAAGTGCTTGGATTACAGGTATGAGCCACTGGGCCAAGCCTGTTATGTTTAATCTTTACCTCTGTTTTGTGAAGAATATACTATCCCCTTGCTGGAGAAAATAAAACTGGGCCTGGCTGAGTGCAGTGGCTCATACCTGTAATCCCAGAACTTTGGGAGGCCAAGGTGAGCAGATCATCTGAGATCAGGAATTCGAGATCAGCCTGACCAACATGGAGAAACCCCATCTCTATTAAAAATATAAAATTAGTCAGGCATGGTGGCACGCACCTGTAATCTCAGCTATTTGGGAGGCTGATGCAGGAGAATCGCTTGAACCTGAGAGGTGGAGGTTGTGGTAAGCCATTGCACTCTAGCCTGGGCAACAAGAAAAAAAACTCTGTCATTAAAAAAAAAAAAAAAAAAAAAGACTGGGCCTGGTAAAAGCTGTGTGACTCACCCAGGTAGGCACCAATGGGCCAGCAGAGCCTGGCTTCAAGCTCACCTGTGCTGGCCCCAGAGCTTGTTCCCCGTCCTCCACCCCGCCCTGCCTCACAGTGAGAGAAACCAAAGGACACTGAGGCATGCCGGTGTAGCTCATTCGGGCTGCCCCTAAAGACCCCAAGACGACCCTCAGAGGTTCCTGAAGCCCCTTCAGAGGGGAAACCGCTACAGGAGTCAAGGGAGCTCCAGGGATGTCATCCACGAAATTAAAACAAGTACCCAGCCAGGAATGGACCAAAGATGGTTCACAGAGAGCACATTCCTCCCCGCCCATCCCAGAGGCTCCTAACACCCTGCTCAGCCCCACGCCCTTGACTCACCCTCCAGCAGGTGGCCAGGGACTGTGGGAGTGGAGGCATCAACACTGACCTTGGCATTTGTTATCTCTGGCCCAGGTAGCCCCAGCATGAGGATGACCCTCATCATGTGGGTTTCTCTGTCATGTTCTTGAACATCTGGGTGTGTCTCAAGGACAGGCAGTGTGGGGCGGGGGACTGCAGGAGTTCCAGTTTGAGTGAGACACAAGCCCATGTTATCTCTCTGGGCCTAATCCTCCTCAACTCCATTAAGGGTACACTTGATCCTCTCTGAAGACCCTCAAAGCAAAATGATTTTGCATTCCATTCCCTGGATTTGAGCCCCAGCCAAGAGTGGCTCTACCATGCTTCCAGATGAGAACCAGAGTCAGACTTTATCACTCACTCATTTACCCATCCAGCTGATGTCTACTAAGTGCCGCTGTGCGCCTAATGTGGGAACAGCTACAGAAATTCCTTGGAGAAGCAGAAGACAGCACTTGATAACCGGGTTTATCAGACTGCTGAAGGTCTGCAGCTGGGAGACAAACACACTGTGGCTGGTGGGCTGAATGACTGACATCTCTCTTCTCCCACCTAGGTCCAAGTTCTGTTCCAGTTGGGCTCCACATGCACTTTGCACTGCCTGGAACCGTGTCTGGCACACAGCAGACAAAATAATGCACAAACACGGCAAGCCTAGAGAAGAACATTGTTTTCACATTCATACAGACATGGCTATCCCATGGAGGGTAAGTGCAATTTCACATGAATTTTTAAGATGAACCTTCAGGGCAAATTGCCTCAGTGGGTATGTTTGTAGAACATGGTCACTCTTCTGGGAGAGCTTATGGGACACCAGCACCAGACCAAACCAGTAAAGAAAAAGTGGCTCCACTCCACCCCCATTATCTCACTGCTGGGCACCCCTCTGGCCAGCCCATCTGCTTCCTATGGGGATGTTGGGAACTGTGGAGGCCAGAACCAGATTGGGCGTCCAGGCACACATGACCCCACCAGCAGTCCTGCCCTGACCCTCTCGGTTGAGCTGGGAAAGATTGGAATTTCCTGAAGGTTTTCTTTTTTTTTTTTTTTTTTTTTTTTGAGACGGAGTTTCGCTCTTGTTACCCAGGCTGGAGTGCAATGGCGCAATCTCGGCTCACCGCAACCTCCACCTCCTGGGTTCAGGCAATTCTCCTGCTTCAACCTCCTGAGTAGCTGGGATTACAGGCACGCGCCACCATGCCCAGCTAATTTTTTGTATTTTTAGTAGAGACGGGGTTTCGCTGTATTGACCAGGATGGTCTCGATCTCTTGACCTCATGATCCACCCGCCTCGGCCTCCCAAAGTGCTGGGATTACAGGCTTGAGCCACCGCGCCGGGCCCTGAAGAAGGTTTTCTAGAGAAGTGAAATTAAGAAGAGAGAGAACAGCTGGCCCCAGAACCCTAACCAGTACAGGAACTATCTTTAGCCTGGAGAGACCTGGTTGGGGCAGATGACATCTCGTGAGACAAAAGTCAGCTCTGAGCTTGCAGAGCATGAGGGAGGCTGTTGGGGGGACAGGGAAGAAATGTGTTGTTTTTGCCACTGAAAGGAATGGAGAGAAATCTGGGGATGATGGGGAGAGGGAACCAAAGAGATGGGAAGGTCAGGATGAAATGAAATCTAGCCTGGAAGGGTCACCAAAGAACGTTTCCTGAAAGGCGATGTCTGTGTTCTGGATGCATTTCTACAAAGAAATCCCTCCTCTGTCTCTTGGTCACTCCCTCCTCATCACCTACCCCTAAACCTCCAAAAAAGTCTGAACTCACCGTGATTCCAGTGTACATAGAAATCAAGCAAGAGGCTTAATTTTACAGCTGGATCAAGCATGCCCAAGAGACAGACAAGCAGAAAGAATCCTCAGAGAGAAGACATCAAAGCGTGTTTGAAAGACAAACACAACCTCCTCCACCAGCACTTCCTTCTTTGCCTGGAGGCTTGCAGACATCTTAGGGACAGCTTTAAGCCACCAGGCACCATGAAAACAAAAGGGTTTTGTCTATTTTAACCTAGATCTAAAAGAAGGAAAGGCCACAGATGGAAACCCAAAGCCCAAGCATGAAAAGAGAAAAGGATAAAAGGGATAAACGAATAGAGCACAGTTATTTTTGTATTAATTAACTTAGGGCTGTCTTAGACACACAGACCCTGCTTCCTTTCCTGTCCCGGTCTTGAGCTAATGCGCTGATTCATCACAAAGGCTTGGGCAAAGCTCGGTCTCCACCCTTGGCTCCAGACCTGCATCTGGCCCAGTGCCATAGCCACTCTGACGGCAGGTCCAGCCAAGCTCCCACCCCGCCTCCCTATGCCAGCTCCCCTCTGTTGGCAGCAGTCTCCATTCTCTGACAGGCTCATCCCCCTGCAACCCCAACCCCAGCTGACCTTCCAGGAAGCTCCAGTTCCAGTTCTTCTTTTTTTTTTTTTTTTTTT
>NW_016107440.1:5375427-5383335 GCF_001604975.1 Cebus imitator | reverse complement strand
GAGACAGAGTCTTGCTCTGTCACCAGACTGGAGTGCAGTGGCGCAATCTCGGCTCACTGCAATCTCTGCCTCCTGGGTTCAAGCATTTCTCCTGCCTCAGCCTCCCAGGTAGCTGGGAATACATGCACCTGCCACCATGCCCAGTTAATTTTTTTTCTTGTATTTTTAGTAAAGATGGGGTTACATCATGGTGGCCAGGCTGGTCTCGAACTCCTGACCTCAGGTGATCTGCCTGCTTCAGCCTCCCGTGGAATTACAAGAGTGAGCCATGGCACCCAGCCCAGTTCCAGTTCTGAAGGATGCTTCCGGTAGAAAGCAGTCAACCTGAACTCTTGTTAAGTCAGCTCACCTGAGGTTGAAGATGTATCCTGCCCCCATGGAATGTTCAAGCCCTTCCCAGCTCTTGTTGCAATATTTCACCAGCTTCCCACATGCTCCCTGGTGACTGATTTTGCCACTTCCCTCCAGACACACAAACAAGATGGCTAACGAAAGAAAAATGCCTTCTATGTCCAGTCACAGACACATCTGCCAATTAGGTCCTCTTGCCTACACAAAGCCTTAAATAAACTAACAAGGGTCATTTGCTCGGGCAGGTAAACATCCGGGAAAACAAATTATTTCATGCCTCATCATGGATTTCTAAACTCCAAAGACATCCTCAAGCCCAAGCAAAATTCACAAATAATAAAAACACTTCTTTAAAGACGAGTACATTTTTGAAAATGATTTCATGGCCATCTACAGCGAGGTTAATGCAATCCACAAAGCACTTAG
Source organism: Cebus imitator (assembly GCF_001604975.1). Lineage (NCBI taxonomy): Eukaryota > Metazoa > Chordata > Mammalia > Primates > Cebidae > Cebus > Cebus imitator. Next base: position 5,382,558 of record NW_016107440.1, on the reverse strand, counting down.
ACCTTCTCTATGGATGATCTCACTGGTATCTAAGCAAGTCAGAGTAGGTCAGCCATGGTGGCTCACACCTGTAATCCCAGCACTTTGGGAGGCTGAGGCAGGAGGATTGCTTGAGCCCAGGAGTTTGAGACCAGCCAGGACAACATGGCAAAACCCCATCTCTACAAAAAGTACAAAAATTAGCCAGGTGGCCAGGCGTGATGGCTCACGCCTGTAATCCCAACATTTTGAGAGGCTCAGGCTGGTGGACCACATGAGGTCAAGAGTTCAAGACCAGCCTGAGCAACATGGCAAAACCACATCTCTACCAAAAATACAAAAAGTTAGCCAAGTGTGGTGATGCGCATCTGTAATCCTATGTACTCGAAAGGCTGAGCCAGGAGAATGGCTTGAACCCAGGAGGCGGAGGTTGCAGTGAGCCAAGATTGCACCATTGCACTCCAGCCTGGGCAACAGAGCCAAACTCCATCTAAAAAAAAAAAAAAAAAAAAAAATTAGCTAGTTGTGGTGGCACACACCTGTGGTCCTAGCTACTTGGGAGGCTGAGGTGAGAGGATTGCTTGAGCCCAGGCGACTGAGGCTACAGTAAGCCATGATCATACCATTGTACTCCAGCCTGGGTAACCCAGCGACTGGTTGTGCCACTGCTCCAGCCTGGGTGACAGAGTGACACTTGGTCTTGAAAAAATAAATAGAGCAACAGTGATGCACAAAATGGGAGTGGCTTACTGTCTACCTTTACTACACCCGTAAAAGGAGTCTCATTCAGAAACCGTGCTAGCCTGTGGTACTGAAATGTCTCTTCCATTTTTCTTTTTTTTTTTCCTGAGATGGAGTTTTTTGCTTTCCGCTCAGGCTGAAGTGAAGTAGCAGGATCTCGGCTCACTGAAACCTCCGCCCCCTGGGGGCTTAAGCGATTCCCCTGCCTCAGCCTCCCGAGTAGCTGGGATTACAGGTGCCTGCCACTATGCCTGGCTAATTTTTTTGTATTTTTAGCAGAGCCGGGATTTCATCATGTTGGCCAGGTTGGTCTCGAACTCCTGACCTCAGGGGATCCACCTTCCTCGTCCTCCCAAAGTGCAAGGATTACAGGCGTGAGCCCCGCCCAGCCAGTCTCTTCCATTTGGACCATGGACAGGACCAAAAACGATTGAGAAACCCTGACTGGGGTACTTCCCAATTGTTATCTCTTCTTGGCCACAGAACCTGACTGATAAATTCGCCAGATGGACATTCAGTATCCACCGTTGACATCACAGAATAATTTTTCACAGAGAGTGAAGTCAAATTTAGTACCTAGGACCAAAATATTCCATGAGACCCCACAGTATAGGATCTGAAGTAGATGCCTCAATTTCCTATGACTCAGATTTCTTTGCAGGCTTCCCAGCAGCTTTGGGGTGGGTCCAGGGGACCACCCTGTGCTCCAGGTGGTAACCGTGCTCTCAGCAAAGAGACAGGAAAAGTGCTGGGCTGAGTCAGGAGGCTGAGCTGTGTAAGTGCCATGTGACCCTGGCACATTTCCCAGCCTCTTTCGGTTTTCTCATCTGTAAAATGCCTACCCCACAGCTTGCTGAGAAGCTAAAAGTAGAAACGGCTATGCAGATGAGAATGCAATGTAAACTGCAGGGAGTGAAGGAGCACAGGTTTGCGGGGCCGGGTGGTAGCTAATGTTAACCGAGCTTGCGCTCACTGAGTAGCAGTGTACTAACTCCTGCATCTCACAGCAGCCCTGTGAGACCAGCCCATCATCACAACCCTTCTGCAGATGAGGAAGGACCCAGGGAGCTCAATGAACTTATCCAAGGAACCAGCGGGGACGTGGCAGAACCAGGATCATAAACCTGTAGCCCAGGGAAGCTGGAGCACCCCAAATCCTTATTTTTTTTTGCTCACCACCTTGTTGACATAAGAATGTTCTCAAGGTCAGGTGTGGTGGCTCATGCCTGTAATCACAGCACTTTGGGAGAGCAGAGACAGGAAGATTGCTTGAAGTTAGGAATGGAGACTTATTTCTGAAAATACTGAAAACAATCACAGTCAACTAAGAAATCCAGTTCATTTCAACACCATGAATAACTGGCCACTATGGGATATTCAAGGATAATTTTTAAAAATTAAAAAGTAGGGGCTGGGCATGGTAGCTCATGCCTGTAATCCCAGCACTTTGGGAGGCTGAGGTGGGCAGATCACGAAGTCAAGAGATTGAGACCATCCTGGCCAACAAGGTGAAACCTGGTCTCTCCTAAAAATACAAAAATTAGCTGAGTGTGGTGGCAGGCATCTGTAATCCCAGCTACTTGGGAGGCTGAGGCAGGAGAATCGCTTGAACTCAGAAAGTGGAGGTTGCAGTGAGTTGAGATCATGCCACTGCGCTTCAGCCTGGCGACAGAGCAGGCTGTTTCAAAAAAAAATTAAAAAGTAAAATCAGGCTGGGCGAGGTGGCTCACACCTATAATCCTAGTACTTTTGGAAGCCAAGACAGCAGGATCATTTGAGCTCAAGAGCTTGAGACCAGCCTGGGCAACATGGCAAAACCCCATCTCTACAAAAAAGACAAAATTTAGCTGGGTGTGGTGGTGTGCCATATACTTATAAGACCAGAACTTTATTCCAATGTGTTACAAATTTTTTTAAGATACAACAAAGTTGAAAGAATTTTATGGTGAATATTACAGTGAATACTGGTGTGCCCACTGCCTAGATTCTCCCGTGAACGCTCTAGAGCATTTGCTGGGACTGAAGATCTACTTGTCTACCTGCACCTCCACCCATCCGTCTATCCATTACCGTAACGCGTCTCAAAGTAAATTGCAGCTATCTATAACTGCTCTTTCAGCATTCATACCGTGTATCAGAGTGCCGTATTTCCTCTTCCAATATTTGGGGGTTTCTTTTTCTTTTTTTTTTTTTTATAGAGATGGGTTTCACCATGTTGGCCAGGATGGTCTTGATCTCTTGAGTTCGTGATCCACCCACCTCGGCCTCCCAAAGTGCTGGGATTACAGGCGTGAGCCACCACGCCCAGCCAGGGGTTTCTTTTTCTTTTTTTGAGATAGGGTTTCGCTGTATCGCCCAGGCTGGAGTGCAGTGGCAGGACCAGGGCTCACTGCGGCCTCCACCTCCCAGGCTCAGATGATCCTCCCACCTCAGCCCCACCCACCACACCACACCCCAGCAGCTGGAGTACAGGTGTGCGCCACCACACCTGGCTAACTTCTTTCAAATTTTTTTGTAGAGAAGGGGGTTTCACCATGGTTGGTCTCAAACTCCTGGGCTCAAGTGACCTGCCTGCCTTGGCTTCCTAAATTGCTGGCATTCCAGGCATGAGCCGTGCACCGTGGCTTTTTGGTGGTTTCTTTTTATGTAAAATGCATCTACGTTGACAAAATGCATCAAGCTGGAGTATATTTTTGCTAAGTATTGGTAAATACACACACCTGTGTAACTCAAACCCCTGTCAAGATATAGAACGTAATCATCACTCCAGAAAGTTCTCTCATGGCCTTCCCAGTCAATTCCCACCTTCACCATCCCAGAGGCAACCATTGTGAGGATATTGGTTTGGCTGCAGATTAGCTGTGCCTGTTCTAGAACTTGAAAAGGAATCATATAGTATGTACTGTTCTGCATGAGGTTTCTTTCACTCACATGTTTTTCAGACTGACCCACGTGATTGCGGGAACAGTAGGTCAACCCATTATTGGGCTTGACAGTTACTGTCACACATGGCACAGCTGTTGTGAGGAAAGCTGCCTTTAAACATGCTTGTACCAGTCTTTTTGTGGCCACATATTTTCATTTCTCTTGGGTAAATAAGTAAAATGGAATTTCTGGGTCATAGGGTAATGGTATATTTAGTTTTAAAAAGCCAATATAAACTACACTTATAGTTTATATTACAAATACCGTGCATTGGTTCTGTGCCTATAAAAAAGGAAAGAAAGGAAAAAAAGAAAAGAAAACTGCTACAGCCAGGCACAATGGCTCATGCCTGTAATCCCAGCACTTTGGGAGGCTGAGGTGGGTGGATTGCTTGAGGCCAGGAGTTTGAGACCAGCCTGGCCAACATGGCAAAATCCCGTCTCTACCAAAAATATAAAAATTAGCCAGGTGTGGTGGTACGTGCCTGTAATATCATTGACAAGGGAGACTGAGACATGAGAATCACTTGAACCCAGGAGACAGTGGTTGCAGTGAGCAGAGATTGACCACTGCACTCTAGCCTGGGTGACAGAGAGAGACTGACTTAAAAATTTTACAAATGCCGTAGTGTTTCTTGAAACAAGGTGGCTGTACTCTCATTCTCCCGCCAACATATGAGAACCTCCACTGTACCACGTCTTTGCCAGCCTTTAGTACTGTCAATGCTTTTTGTAGGACTAGAACCTTCAGTGTATCTGGCTATGGGTATTAGAAAGTGGGAGGGGCTTTGCGACCAGCACACGCTGTATCTGTGAGCCACTGTGGCTGGTGTCTCCTATAGAATCTAATTTAAATGTATTTGTCACAACACGCTGTTCAGGCACCAGGACAGGGAAGTCACTGTGGAACTGGGATCCGAGCCAGGATTTTGGGGTTTTATTTTTTTTCTCACCCTGGCTGTGAGGAGTGAAACAAGAGTGTTGAGAAAGGAGACCACTGTGCGAGGGAGCATTCCAACTGCTGTAAGTAAAAGAAAGAGCACTCAAAGATGAATCCTCTCAGCAAGGCGGTTTACTTCTATAGACGGGTGCGGCTCATGGACGGAGTAATGGTGGCCGCACTCTTGGACAAGGGGGAAGGGGTACTTATGCCTACTGCTATGTTGTTCCCCTATTGGCTAGGGTTAGACTCCACAAGCTGGAGGAACAGGGTGGGTGTTTTGGCGGGAAGGACCGTTATGGGTGGGTTAGAGCAGGTAGCCAGGGGCGACCTAGGTCAAAGAAGGTGACTGGAGCAGGTGACTGGAGCAGGTGACCTGATGAGTCAGGATGGAGCCAGGGGCCAGGTGAGCAGATGTGAACTACTGATTAGAACTGGTGGAGAAGGTTGTTTACTGGAATTACAAGGAAGTTAAACTTTAAAATAGAGAATTAAAGAATAAGAGCACTGAACATACTGACATACTGATTCTTTGAAGAGAAACTTGGGGTTCACTATAACATAACCTTTTGCCCAAGCCAGTCAGGAAGCTCTGGTTCATCGTAGAATCTGGTATTTCTGAACCTGCGGGTTCAGATAAATTGGGGGTGGGGTCAAGGGAGGAGAGAAATGCTCCTCCAAAGACACATTCCTTCCACCTGCTGGAGGTCGCAGATCAATCCTTCAGGCTCATGAAAGGCCTAGAGGACAGTGTTTATGTGCTATGCCCACTTCTTTTTTTTTTGAGACAGAGTCTCACCATGTCACCCAGGCTGTAGTGCAGTGGCGCTCTCAGCTCACTGCAACCTCTGCCTCCCAGGTTTAAGTGATTCTTATGCATCAGCCTCCTGAGTAGCTGGAACTTGCCCAGCCTATATTTGCATTTTAACAGCAGTCTCCTGAGGACAGATAGCTTGGTCAGAAAAAAAAAAAAAAAAAAAAAAAAAAAAAAAAAAAAAAAAAAAAAAAAAAAAAAAACGTCAATCTTAGTTTTCCTAAATTCCTATCACAGACTCTGGCCAACAACATTGTGAGTTGGGCCACTCCTGTTGCCTGATAAAGCAGGAGAGAGACAAGGACCTCAGCTTCACTGGGTCATGTTTTAAATGCCTGCTGTCATTGATAAACTGTGTTGACCTAGGATTTAATATAACTTCCCTGGGTCCCTTTTTTTTAGTCTGTAAAATTATGGCAATGGAAGATCTTTCTTACTTCACAGAGTTGTTAAGAATTCTCTTTAACAGTTGTGTTACATAATAGGTGATCAATAATTTTTTTTTTTTTTTTTTTTGAGACAGGGCCTCACTCTGTTGCACAGGCTAGAATTCAGTGGCCCTATCACAGCTACGCTGCAGCCTTGAACTCCTGAGATCATGTGATCATCTCACCTCAGCCTCCTGAGTAGCTGGGACCACAGGTGCATATGACCATGCCCAGCTCATTTTAAAATCTTTTATAGAGTCTCTGTGTGTTACCCATGTTGGTCTCCAACTGCTGGCCTCAGTGATCTTCCCACCTCAGCCATCCAAAGTCTTAGGATTGGCCAGGCGTGGTTGCTCACAGCTGTGATCCCAGCACTTCGGGAGGCAGAGGCAGGGGGATCACGAGGTCAGGAGTTTGAGACCAGCCTGACCAACATGGTGAAACCTCGTCTCTACTAAAAATACAAAAATTAGCTGGGCATGGTGGCACGCACCTGTAATCCCAGCTACTCAGGAAGCTTTAGGCAGGAGAATCCCTTGAACCCGGGAGGTGGAGGTTGCAGTGAGCCAAGATCACACCATTTCACTCCAGCCTGGTTGACAGAGCAAGACTCCGTCTCAAAAAAAAAACGCCAACAAGCAAAAACAAAGTGTTGGGATTATAGGCGTGAGCCACTGCACCCAGAGAGTAATTATTCTTTCTTATTCTCCTTCCTTCCCGTTGTGGCCAAACAGAGTGAGAAAGAAAGATGACTTGTTCTATCACGTTACATAGTGTCATGTTCTTTTTGGTGGTGGTAAAAACATTTCCATTTTGCCTGGGTCCCCTGCCTTCTTTTTGTCCTGTTTTTATTTTATTTTATTTTATTTTATGTTTCGAAATGGAGTCTCACTTTGTTGCCCAGGCTGAAGTGCAGTGGCTTGATCTCGGCTCACTGTAACCTCCATTTCCCGGGTTTAAACAATTCTGCCTCAGCCTCCGCAGGAGCTGGGATAACAAGCACACACCACTGCACCCAACTAATTTCTGTATTTTTAGTAGAGACGTGGTTTTACCACGTTGGTCAGGCTGATCTCGAACTCCTGACCTCAGGCAATCCACCTGTCTAGGTCTCCCAAAGTGTGGGGATTATAGGCGTGAGCCACCACACCCAGCCTACTTTACACAGATTTGGGTAGGAGGTTGGTCTGATCTTACAAGATCTTGAACTCAAGATCTCAGAAGACCTTAAACTCTAAGCAGCAGGGCATGGTGGCCCAAACCTGTAATCCCAGCACTTTGGGAGGCCGAGGCGGGTGGATCACG
>NW_016107440.1:5372240-5373747 GCF_001604975.1 Cebus imitator | reverse complement strand
CTTCATCTAAAAAAAAAAAAAAAAATACAAAAATTAGCCAAGCGTGATGGCTTGCGCCTGTAATCCCAGCTACTCAGGACACCGAGGCAGGGAAATTGCTTAAACCTAGGAGATAGAAGTTGCAGTGAGCCAAGATCACACCACCACACTCCAGCCTGGTGACAGAGCGAGACTCCATCTTGGGAGGGAGGCAGGAAGAGAACATTCATTTTAACCCCTAAATAAACCCAACACCCTTTAGCTGTCACCTACCTAAAGCCACTCCCCCAGCCTGAAGGCAATCATGAATCTCATTGCTATCTATAGATTTGCCTCTTGTGAGGATTTCATGGAATCATACAATATGAGGTCCTTCGGGCCTGGCTGATTTTACTTAGCAAATGTTTTCAAGGTTTATCTATGTTGTAGCATGTATCACTACTTCATTCCTCTTTATGGTTGAATGATATCCCATTTGGTGCATTTATGACAGTTTATTTGTGCAGTGGTTTTCTTTGTTGTTTTTTTTTTGTTTTTTTTTTTTTTTGAGATGGAGTTTCACTCTTGTTGCCCAGGCTGGAGTGCAATGGTGTGATCTCACCTCACTGCAACCTCCACCTCCCGAGTTCAAGAAATTCTCCTGCCTTGCCTTCTGAGTAGCTGGGGCAGCAGGCATGCGCCACCAAGCTCAGCTAATTTTTGTATTTTTAGTAGAGACTAGGTTTCACATTTTGGCCAGGCTGGTCTGGAACTCCCAACCTCAGGAGATCCGCCTGCCTCGGCCTCCCAAAGTGGTGGAATCACAGGCGTGAGCCACCACCCCCAGCCTGTTTGTTTTGTTTCAAAAGTGATTTTTACCTCTCAAAAGTGGTATTTATAATGACACTGACTGAAAATTACATCAAACAGCGATAGCGCATGTCAAGCACTCTGCTCGGCGTACCTCCTATCACACTCTAAGGATAAAAAAGGGGAGAGAGTTATTCTCGTTCTATGTCCTCTCCATTTTGGCCATCTTATGAGCTCTTCATAGAGGTCTGAAATGATTCGACACCCAGATGGAAGACCGCCAAGTCCCAGCACTGATTTGCAGTCTGGAGTCCATGGCTCTCAGGATATGACTAGGTGAGCAGGGAATTAGGACCACCTTGACCTCCAGCCATCTGGTCCTCTGCTCCTTGGGTAGCCCACTCCGTTGGGGGCTTAGTGAACATGTTTGGGCTCCAGAGATTATTTTTCCTTCCACTCCTATCCTTAGTTTGGTGCTAACCAGGTGGGGGTACAGGTAGCTCTCTGAAAACCCTAGCAGCCTCAACTGACATCAGGCTGCAGACAGCCAGGTCCCTCGGAGTCCTACTGCTTTCTCATATTCTTTTTTTGGGGTGGGGGGTGGGGGCGGGGTTTCACCATATTGGTCAGGCTGGTCTCGAACTCCTGACCTCAGGTGATCCGCCCGCCTCAGCCTCCCAAAGTGCTGGGATTATAGGTGTGAGCCACCGCGCCCGGCTCCTATGGCTTTCTTAATGTC
>NW_016107440.1:5361512-5372085 GCF_001604975.1 Cebus imitator | reverse complement strand
TTTCGCTCTTGTTGCCCAGGCTGGAGTGCAATGGCACGATCTTGGCTCTCTGCAACCCTCCGCCTCCTGGGTTCAAGCAATTCTCCTGCCTCAGCCTCCTGAGTAGCTGGGATTACATCCCAAGTAGCTGGGATTACAGGCATGCGCCACCACGCCTGGCTGATTTTGTATTTTAAGTAGAGATGAGGTTTCTCCACGTTGGTCAGGCTGATCTTGAACTCCCGACCTCAGGTGATCCGCCTTGGCCTCCCAAAGTGCTGGGATTACAGGCATAAGCAGGTCTCGCCCAGCCCTTCTGAGCCTCTTGAATACAACATGCCTGCCATGCAAGTTTGTCTTAAGGATTTAAGTGGTTTGGGGAGGGTCTGGAGGAGGGTGAATTTTGAGCCGTCCCCAGCCAACTCCTCTCTAGGCCCTCTCGCTAATAAAACCCAAGTAAATGTGCACTTTGCCCGTCCCCTCGTAACTGTTCTGCATCTCCTATCCCAAGCCGATTTCCGCCCCGGAGCTCCTTCTCTGTAGAAATCCTGACGCAGCCCCTGGGCTCCTTCGCGGTGACGGCTACCCTTTTTTATTTGTAGCTGGAGTGTTTTGTGGGTACGTTCTCAGAACAACAAAGCGGAGCTTTTAAAGGCTTTTCTGTGGGGTCCACAGCCTCGCCACTCCCAGCCCCGGCCGCGGCCTTAGAATAAATGAAATAAGCGAACCCCGCCACCCGCCCCAGTCAACCCCGCAGGCAGGGATCTCGGGCCCCGGTTCCGGCGGAGGCAGCCCCGTGGGGGAAGGGGTGGGGGCCTTGGGGCCACCTACAGGGGCTTTGTCCCCATCCCCTGACCCCAATTCGCAGGGTTTCACCACGCAGGGCCCGCAGGGCTCCGAGCCCCTCTTCCCCAGCCCGTCCGCTCAGGCACCCGCCCACTCCCGACTGTGTCCCCGGCTGTTTCCCCGGGCAGGAGGTGACGTGAGCGGGTGCGAAGCCGGGGAACTGGTAGCGCGATCTGTGGGAGGGCGCGGGCGGGGCTGCGCGGCGGTCACGTGGCGCGGGGCCGGGTGGGTACTTAGGGCTGGGGCGGGCGCAGGCTACGGCGGCTGCGGGGTTCCGGCAACAGCACGAGCTCCGGCTCCGTGCGTGCAGGCTGCAGGCCCAGGCTCTCGGCGGCTGCGCTCGGTGAGTGCGGGCGGCGCGGGCCGCCGGGCCACCGCGGTAGAAGTGACCTTGGCTGGGACGGGGCCACCCGGGCGCTGAGACGGGTCCCTCTGCGCCCGCAGCGGGGTTGGGGCGCAGCCTTGCTGCTTCCCTGGGGGCGGGCGGGGAAGGGGGATCCTCCAGACTGTCCTTGCCTGGCGGGCGGGGGGTGGAAGCTCGCGAGCTCCGAAGCGTCCGCGAGAAAAGCGGAAAAAAGCCCCGCCGCCCACCCCCTCCCCCGGCCGTGCGCGGGACCCCGGCCTTGGAGCGGGGACGCAGCCAGAAGCCCGGAGGGAGGCGCCTGGGAGGAAGAGCTCGGCCTGGCCGGGCGACTGCTGCGTGGATTGCGCTCCCAGCGCCTGGGCCTGGGCGTTCTCCCGACAAACTGCCAAGATAATCGCATCTGCCGGCATCTGTTTTCGTTTTTTTCCCTCCTCACTCCAAAGGATTTGCCTGCGCAACTTTGGGATGAGGAGAGAAAATTCCTCGGAGCTCAGAAGACAGGTCCTGTCGAAGAACCAGGATCTGGGACTGGGTGGGCTGGGGAGGAACCCGCACCGAGTTAAATCCGTAAACAAGAAGAGAAACTAAGCAGGAGCGAGTGGGCGATTGGATGCTGGGTGGGGAGAAGGCGGGGGCGCTCGCTGCACATGGACTCCAGGAGAGGGAGGCCGGGCAGAGTCCCTGGGGTGCCACCTCTCCCTCGGTTTGTGGCCTTGGAGGCCAGGGGGAATTGGGCTTTGGGGAGTAGCAGTGGGTGCCTGGGTGTGGGGCGCTGCAGGCAGGCTGGGGTGGGCGACCCAGGTGGAAGTGAACTGCACTTAGCTTCTTGATGGGCCTCGCTCACTGCCTTCCCCAGGCACTGAGGAAGCCAGCAGGCTGGCGGGGAAAAGGACCCTAGGTAAGGCCCCGCACTCTTGACCGAGGACAGACCCCCAGACCCACTGGAGAAGGGACGCTGTGGGGTTCAAAGGGAGACCTGGCACCTTTCAACAGCCTGGAAAAACTGATCCCCACTGCCTCCTGCTGGAGGTTAGGGTAGCTGAGATGCACCCTCTTGGAATCTAAGCATTCGGGAAGGTAAGGCCAAGAGGCCTGAGGGCGTTGGCTTGCTTTTTCTTCCATAACATCCGTTCTTAAAGGAGAACTGTTTTTTGTTTTTTGTTTTTTTTTTGAGTCGGAATCTTCCTCTGTCGCTCAGGCTGGAGTGCAGTGGCGCGATCTTGGCTCACTGCAACCTCCACCTACCTGGTTCAAGCGTTTCTCTTGAGTAGCTGGGATTACAGATGCCCACCACCACATCTGGCTAATTTTTATATTTTTAATAGAGATGGGGTTTCACCATGTTGACAAGGCAGGCCTCGAACTCCTCACCTCGGGTGTTCCGCCCGCCTCAGCCTCCCAAAGTGCTGGGATTACAGCCGTCAGCCACTGCATCTGGCCAAGAACTGTTTGTTGGCTCTGGTGATGGTGACCCAGAACCTGCAAGCGCCTGGAGAAAGGGGCTGGGCTGCCCACCCTGTGTAGCTTTCCCAAAGACAGAGTTGAATGTCTGCTGGAGAACAATGGCATCCCCTCCTTTTTGGTCATTTGTCCCCCAGCTGAGGGTACCCCCTGGTGGAAAGGCACAGGTCCCTTGGCCTGGGTGGCAACGCAGGCAACACATCCCTGGCACAGCTCTCGCTCCAGCAGCTCTCCTGGATGTTGGCTCAGGACAGCTGTTTCCAGCTGGGCAGGCCGTGAGACGTGGTGGCCCTTTGGCTCCAGGTTGAAACTGCCCATGTGAGGCTGATTCAGCAATTTGGTGAGGCTCTTCCTGCAGGCAGGTTCTTTTCCCTCCGCAGCTGCTGGAACTGGGAGTTGGAAGAGAAGTTGCACCTATTTTAGGGGTAAAAGATTTTCTGTTGCTCTTAGTTGGACTGGGAAGTGAAGGGAGATCATGTTTCAGGGGTGCCTTGAGATGTCTATAGGTGATTTTCGTTTTCTTTTCTTATGACAGAGTCTTGCTCTGTTGCCCAGGATGCAGTGCATTGACGTGATCTCTGCTAACTGCAAATTCAGCCTCCCAGTTTCAAGCAATTCTCCTGCCTCAGTCTCCCAAGTAGCTGGGATTACAGGCACCTGCCACCACACCTGGCTTTTTTTTTTTTTTTTTTTTAAATAGTATTTTTAGTAAAGACGGGATATCACCTTGTTGGCCAGGCTGGTTTTTGAACTCCTGACCTCAGGTGGTCCACCTCGGCCTCCCAAAGTGCTAGGATTGCAGGTGTGAGCCACTGCGCCCAGTGGTGATTTTCCAAATCTGGTAATGAGTTGTGGTTGTGTAGAATAATATCCCTTCCTTTCGACATATGGACTGAATACAGGTATGCTGCCTCTTATCTTTTCTTTTTTGAGGGAGAGTCTAACTCTGTCACCCAGGCTGGAGTGACACAATCTCGGGTCACTGAAATGTCTGCCTCCTGGGTTCAAGCAGTTCTCCTGCCTCAGCCTCTGGAATAGCTAAGATTACAGGCATGCGCCCCCACGCCCACCTAATTTTTGTATTTTTAGTAGAGATGGGGGTTTCACAACGTTTTCCAGGCTGGTATTGAACTCCTGACCTCAGGTGATCTGCCGGCCTCAGCCTCCCAAAGTGCTGGGACTACAGGCGTGAGCCACCGTGCCTGGCCTGCTGCCGCTTTTCCATGGTCTGGCATAAGGAAGTTATTGGAAATCTGTGTGGTTGAGTGTTATGAGCTGGGCACTTCCACAGGGCTCAGGTAAAGGGGAATGGGGGGTGACAGGCAGCCGAGTCTAAGGGAGGCGTGTACAGGTGTACTGTGCCTGTGGGAGGTTGGGGTGGCAGGCAGCAGTCTCTGTGCCTGGTCCCTCGCTGCCTGAGAAGAGTGTGTGGGAGGCAAACCTTGCGCTCTGGCTTGGCTGTTAATGTTTAGATTTACCCTAGCTTGTGTGGTCTAGGAGGTCTAGGAATGAAATTTCCACTCTGTGTTTAGACTTTGAACTAATCTCGTTTTCAGCTTCAGGCCTTATCCTCCCCCTCTGTAGACCACTCTTATGCCTGTTTCCCGGTCTTTACAAGGGCCATTGTATCCCGTCTGCTGCTCCTCTTTCGGATTCTCCTGTACTTTTTTTTTGGTACATTCATTCATTCATTCATTCATTTATTGTTTGGTTGACAGGGTCTTGCTTTGTCCCCCAGGCTGGTGTGCAATGGTGCGACCACGGCTCACCGCAACCTCAGCCTCCCAGGCTTAAGCGATCTCCCCACCTCAGCCTCCCAGAGTAGCAAGTAGCTGGGACCACAGCTGGCACCCAGGATTTTTTTTTTTTTAATTCTTTCTTTCTTTAGACAGGGTCTCAGGGTGTCACTGTTGCCAGGGCTGCTCTGAAACTCCCAGTTTTAAGTGATCCCCTTGCTTCTCCCACTCAGGGCTCCCAAACGTTGGAATTACAAGGCATGAGTCACCTCCAGGCCCTTCTGTACTTTCAAAACTCTGCTTCAGTCTATAAACAATGTTATTAAAGTTTATATGGCTTCAGTTACACTACATGTAGCCTTTTTCACTCAGGGTTGTGCCATTCATTTCTGTTGATACATCCAGTTCTAGCCCGTTTGTCTTAAGTGCCTAGTGTGTTATCCACTGAGGGACAGTATTGCTTCCTTTTTCCTATTATCCTGTGCTATGGTAAATGTCCTTGTGTCTCCTAGATGCTTAGAAGACTTTCTGCAGGGCGAATGCAGAAGGAGAGCCTATTTCTGGGCCATGCGGTGTGCGCATCTTGCGTTTTGCTGGGCATTGGCAGAGGGTTCTCCAGTGTGGCTGGAGTGGACACTCCAGCAGTGTGCACAGTTCCCGTTGCTCATGTTTACCGACATAGATACCACCAGACTCTGATTTTTGCCCATTTGATGGAAGTGGTACCCCTGTTTTAATTTTCATTACCAGAAATTCAAATTTAATTCTTTGCCATAGGAAAGCATTAATCCTCTTATGCCTTGTGTTCCGTTATTGGAACACTAAGCCTGTGGGAGTTATTTACATCCTGCTCAAGGTCATTACTGAGGTTTGATTTTTCACTCATCCAAAAAATTTGCAGAATCGCAAGCTCCTGCATAAATGGATTAATGAATCACGTTTTTCCCTGTTTGTATTGTTGGCCAGTGATGGCATATGTGCATTTTGTTTGTTTGTGATGGAGTCTCTCTCCGCCGGGCTGGAGTACAGCGGTGTGATCTCAGCTCACTGCAACCTCTGCCTCCCAGGTTCAAGTGATTCTCCTGCTTCAGTGGGATTACAGGCACATGCCACCACCCCCAGCTAATTTTTGTAGTTTTAGTAGAGACAGGGTGTCACCATGTTGGTCAGCCTGGTCTTGAACGCCTGACTTTGTGATCCACCCACCTTGGCCTCCCAAAGTGCTGGGATTACAGGCATGAGCCACCGTGCCCGCCCCCTATTTATTTTTATTTTAAATTTTAATTTTCTAAATAGAGATGGGGTTTTGCTATCTTGCCCAGGCTGGTGTTAATCTCCTGGGTTCAATTGATCTTCCCACCTTGGCCTCCCAAAGTGTCAGAATTACAGATGTGAGCCAGTGTGCCCAGCCCAGAACTGATGATTTATAAATGCTGCGTTCTGAGAAGGTTGTGTGGCTGGCAGTCTTGACTGTGTTATCTGTCTTTACCAGGTCAGTAATTTCTTTGGTCTGGTCATCAAGATAATGTAGCATCACCAGCAAGCATGCATGGAGGAGGATGGGAGCAGTAGAGAGCCCTGAGGAAGACATGTAGATAATCTGCCCTCACAGACCTGGAGGGCCGGGCTGTTCGACGGCCCTGTGACCTGCTGACCTGGACTCCGGCCGAATTTGCACACACACAGTCACGCAGCTTCCTGCCTTGCACAAGTCTCGGGAGGGCGGTGCCAGCCACAGGCTTTTCCCATTCGAGGGCTGAAAGCCTGTATCAAACCACATCAGGGTGCTGGGGGCCACCTGCCACCCAGTCCCAACCCACCGAGCCCTTACTGGTGTTTGGAATGTGCTTTGTTTTGGCAGTCAACATGGCAGAACAAATCAACTGTTATTGATTGATTGACTGAGTTTCACCCTTGTTGCCCAGGCAGGAGTGCAATGGTGTGGTCTCAGCTCACCGCAACCTCCGCCTCCCGGGTTCAAGCGATTCTCCTGCCTCAGCCTCCTGAGTAGTTGGGATTATGGGCATGTGCCATCACACCTGGCTAATTTTCTATTTTTTGTAGAGATGGGTTTCGCTATGTTGGCCAGGCTGGTCTCGAATTCTGGACTTCAGGTGATTGCCCGCCTCAGTCTCCCAAAGTTCTGGGATGACAGGCGTGAGCCAGTGTGCCTGGCCAGCAAATCAACTTTTAAGGCCTGGTCACTGATAGTACAATCACCAGTATTTTTCATCCAAATTGGGATACTTTTGAAAATAGAAATGATGATTCTGGTACAGCAAGTGTTGGTTGTCCTATGCATAAGGAGATGTCTTTTCACCCTCCCTCTGTGATGGAGGAAGTTTCTCCCAGATGGCAGGGCTCTGAGCCTGGTGCTGAGGCGGCACTTTCTTTCTTTTTTTTTTGAGACGGAGTTTCGCTCTTGTTACCCAGGCTGGAGTGCAATGGCACAGTCTCGGCTCACCGCAACCTCCGCCTCCTGGGTTCAGGCAATTCTCCTGCCTCAGCCTCCTGAGTAGCTGGGATTACAGGCATGTGCCACCATGCCCAGCTAATTATCTGTATTTTTTGTAGAGACGGGGTTTTTCACCATGTTGACCAGGATGGTCTCGATCTCTTGACCTCATGATCCACCCGCCTCAGCCTCCCAAAGTGCCGAGATTACAGGCGTGAGTCACTGCGCCCGGCGAGGAGGCACTTTCAAAAGGGCATCTACTTCCATCCTCCATCAGCCTTGTGAGATGAGTATCTGTTCCCAGGGCCCCAAGGGAGACAAACAGGACCTAGCTGGATCCGAGGCCTTTGTTTTGCTCGCCTTCATGTAGCCAGGCCTCAGCTGCCGTGATGTCATCTTGTCGGTGGTTGAATTAGGGAACCGCCGTGTTCTGCAAGCCGGAGACACAGAACACTGATTTCATTGCAATCCCAAAAGATCTCTAAAAGCTTTTATAAAGCAGGCCCGAGGTCCTTTGGTATCAAATGCAGACGTGGCGAATGCATTGGCTCTGTCAGCATCTGAGTAGGTCAGTACAGAGTTGGGAAGCAAAAGTTTTCAGAACTTTCTAGAACATTGACTAACCAAGTTGTCTTGTTTCCATCTGACAAAAAAATGAGCCACTGAGGGCCTTCGTCGTGCCCGCTGTTTGGAGTGTGCGGTTGTCTGAAGGATGTGGGGTTACCGTGGCTGACCTTGTACATTATTTCACTCGTGGGTGTCTTGAAGCCTGTGGAGAGCTGCTTGCGTGGGCTGGCCCTGCAGCACCTGGTTTGCCAAGATGATTGGCAGGTGGGCAGCCAGGGAAGGACCTGTGAGTGGCCAGCCTGGTTCAGGTGAGGGAGGTAGAGTGGGGCTTCTCTGCTTCTCCTGGTTGCCTGGAAACCTCCGTGGCTGGTGAGCGCCGCTTCTGCCTTTGTCCGCCTGCGTGCTGGGTGTGTTTTCTGGGTCACACAGCGGTTGCTTGGGGGTATGTCTGTAGAGCGCCCAGCTCCATGGGACAGATGGGTGGCTGGTGCCTGTTTGTCAGGACACTGTTGGGAGTGTGGCCTGAGAGCTGTTTGTTTTTTGTTTCTATTCTTAATTCAATAAGCCAAGAATCTGCCAAACACATTTCCACTAGGGGTAAAGACATAACACATCAGATGCTACCGCAAGGCTGTTACTCATACTCAAAAAGGAAAGGTCTCTGGGTCACTCCAGAGCAGATAAGAAGTCAGCACACGCCCACGCAGTGCAGGCTGGCCTGGCAGATTGAAGTCGGGGAAGACGAAACTCCCCATCTTGTTTTGTGGGTGCCCTGAAGTGGTTGAAACTTTCAGAGCAACTGCCGTTAATGATCAGTGAGTGCCAAGACTAGTTTTTATAGAAGAGAAAGTTCTCTGGGAGGGTCTGACTGAGCCCCCACCATCTGCCCACCTTCCCACTGTTCCCTGCTCATACCCGCCCCGCCAGTCCATAAGGCACAGTCTTCATTTGGGGCTTCTGGCAAAATGTAGGCACTCAACTTTGGATTTTTTTTTGAGCTGGGAGCTTCGCTTTTGTTGCTCAAGCAGGAGTGCCGTGGCACTATCTGGGCTCGCTGCAACTTCTGCCCCCCCGGGTTCAAGCGATTGTCCTGCCTCAGCCTCCTGAGTAGCTGGGATTACAGGCGTGCACCACCACACCCTGATAATTTGTTGTATTTTTAGTAGAAATGGGGTTTTATCATGTTGGCCAGACTGGTCTAGAACTCGTGACCTCAAGTGATCCACTTGCCTTGGCCTCCCAAAGTGCTGGGATTGCAGGCGTGAGCCACCACGACCAGCCAACTTTCGATTCTTTTTGTTTTTTGTTTTTTTGAGACAGAGACTCACTCTGTCACCCAGGCTGGAGTGCAGCGGTGCAATCTCGGCTCGCTGCCACCTCTGCCTCCCAGGTTCGAGCAATTCTCCTGTCTCCCTCCCGAGTAGCTGGGACTGCAGGCACGTGCTACCACGCTCTCTTTTGGGCATGTGTCAACATTCTACAGAGCTAGAGTGGAGCATGCTTTTTGTGTTTTTAGTAGAGACGGGGTTTCACCATGTTAGCCAGGATGGTCTCGATCTCCTGACCTCGTGATCTGCCTGCCTTGGCCTCCCAGAGTGCTGGGATTAGAGGCGTGAGCCACCGTGCCCGGCCAACTTTCCATTCTTTAGAGCTATTGGAGGAGCCAGCAGTATAGTCACAGCACTGACAGACGTGGAAGAGCAAAATACTGCATGAGATTTGCTAAGAATTCCTTCACTCTTTTTCTTGATCAGCCAGGAGCTAGCAACTGGCTTATTTGGAAATTTTAGGTGTACGTGTCCTGTCTCCTTAAATCCTTTACACATTTAGCTCCAGTCTACCTCAGGGCTCTGTGAACGTGTAAGAAAGCTTTCCTTCTTTTTTTTTCTCTTTTTTTTTCTTTTTTTTTGAGATGGAATCTCACTCTTTTGCCCAGGCTAGAGTGCAGTGGTGTGGTCTCGGCTCACTGCAACCTCCACCTCCCAGAGTCAAGCAATTCTTCTGTCTCAGCCTCCGAAGTAGCTGGGACCACAGGCGTGTGCAACCATGCCCAGCTAAGTTTTTGTATTTTTAGTAGAGACAGGGTTTCACCATGTTAGCCAGGATGGTCTCGATCTCCTGACCTTGTGGTCCTCCCGCCTCGACTTCCCAAAGTGCTGGGATTACAGGCATGAGCCACTGCGCCTGGCTAATTTTTGTATTTTTAGTAGAGACGGGTTTTACCATGTTGGCCAGGCTGGTCTTGAACTCCTGACCTCAGGTGATCTACCTACCTCGACCTCCCAAAGTGCTGGGATTACAGGCATGAGCCACTGTAGCCCCCCGGAAAACTTGCTTAATGGAGCTTGGTGGCAGCTGAAATGGATTTTTTAAGGATGTCAGGAAGTAACACCTCCTGTGATTTAGCCATCTCCTTTCTTTTGACGTTCGTTCCACCTCCTTCCAGGGTCTCAAGGTCCCTATTTGTCCTGGAAACGCCTTCAAGGAAGTCTGAGGTGCCGTTTGCCGGGGGAGGAAGGTGCTCTGGCTGATGGGGTCAGCTGGCTGTGCACACTTTTGGGCATGTGACAACATTCTGCAGAGCTGGAGTGGAGTGTGCTTTTGCATAGGCACTGCAGCTTTGGAGAGGGAGGATATGAGGAGCACCCTTTTCTTTCTCTTTTTTTAACGCAAAGATTAGCTTCGAAAGAGGGCAGAGGGGTGCAGTGGAACCCGGTGCCCCAGCTGACCAAGGTCTAGAAATGACATCTGCTCGCAGCTGTTTTCCCGCCAGCCCGCATCCTGGAATGGGGTCTCGTGGCACACAGGAGTTCACATCCTCCCCTCATGAAAGGAGAACTTGGAGTTCATTATCTCCTGTTAGTAAAGCAGCAGCCCAGAAAGCACAGAATTGAGAAATAAAAGAGAAGTGTGTGCCTACACGGAGGGAAGTGAAAGTGGGGTGCTGTCTCATGCAGAGACCCTGGAGCCTGTCAGCAGCCCTGCTGGTTGTTTTCGCCACCTGCCTTTGTCCAGGGTGACGGAGGGGGCGTTGTGGAGAGGAGCCCCTGTTGGGTGTGGGAGTGGGTGTTGGAGGGGGCGTTGTGGAGAGGAGCGCCTGGTGGGTGTGGGAGTGGGTGATGGAGGGGGCGTTGTCGTGGAGAGGAGCGCCTGGTGGGTGTGGGA
>NW_016107440.1:5340905-5361007 GCF_001604975.1 Cebus imitator | reverse complement strand
TGGGTGTGGGAGTGGGTGATGGAGGGGGCGTTGTGGAGAGGAGCCCCTGTTGGGTGTGGGAGTGGGTGATGGAGGGGGCGTTGTTGGGAGGAGCGCCTGTTGGGTGTGGGAGTGGGTGACCGAGGGGGCGTTGTTGTGGAGAGGCACACCTGTTGGGTGTGGGAGTGGGTGATGGAGAGGGCATTGTGGAGAGGAGCGCCTGTTGGGTGTAGGCATGAAGCGTTCGCTGCTCGCAGGACCTCTGTGTGGCTTCATGCTTTGTGGGTTCTCAGCAGTCTTGGGACCCTCAAGTGGAAGCTTTTTAGATGTTAAATGCTGGGCTTAATTGAAGTGAAAAGCTTGTTTTACCCAGCATGGTGGCTCACACCTAAAATCCCAGCACTCTGGGAGGCGGAGGCGGGCTGATCGCTTGAGTCCAGGAGTTTGAGACCAGCCTGGGCAACAGAGGCAGATTCTGTCTCAAAAAAAAAAAAAGAAAAACCAACTTGTTTTAATTTAGACTTTTTTGGCTTTGGGGAGTTGAGAGCCATTGGGATCTGGGAGCTGCCTGTGTTCACAGCCACCACAGAAACCGAAGAAATCTTGGTTTAAAAAATTCAAGTTGCCATGGAAACACTACTATCTTCGACTTCGCTTATTATTTAAAATAACATCTCTGCAGCGCAAAGACCCCAAGGATACCTGAGGACACTCCTGTCTGTCCATGAGACACACTTACCTCACGGTGTGGAGGCTGTGTGGGTCACTGACACGCATGGCCACATGAGACACCCACATGCCTACCCATGAGTCACAGGAAAGGGGAAGATTATTCGGAAAGTCACTGGGGCCAGGTGCAGTGGCTCATGCCTGTAATCTCAGCACTTTGGGAGGCTGAGGCAGTCAGATCCCTTGAGGCCAGGAGTTCAAGCCCCGCCTATACTAAAAAAGTAAGAATTAGCTGCACGTGGTGGCACAGGCCTGTAATCCCAGCTCCTCAGGAGGCTGAGGCACTATAAGTTGGAAGTTTCAGTGAGCCCTGATTGCGCCACTGCATTCCAGCGTGGGCCACAGAGCGAGACTCCCGTCTCAAGAAAGTGACTAGGGAGGAAGCCTCACTGATGGCAAGGAAGACACTAGAAATGCTCTGAGGAGTCATCAGAACAAATGTCCTTTGATCAGTTGGGTGGCTCAGGGTGTTCAATAACACCGTCAACTATTTTTCTTAGAAGAAATGAAACTGAAGTAATAGGAACAGAATCTTTTTTTAATATAAAGTAAGGGTATGTTGTGTAGAAAGTCTTCCCGCGTTAGTGACCCACTGCTGTGCGTCTTCCTTGGCATTTGCGTGTGGTGGCAGGCGTGTGTCTGCAGGTGTAGGTTGCTGAGAGGGTCGGATGCTTACAGTCCCCAGTCACCCGCAGGTCCTTTTTCCCCTCTTAACACTGGACTTGGGACATTTTCACTTTGTTAGTATAATAGGATTCACTCCAGTTAGCTGCTTTTTTATTTATTTTTATTTTTGAGATGGAGTTTCACTCTTGTTGCCCAGGCTGGAGTGCAATGGTGAGATCTGAGCTCACTGCAACCTTCGCCTCTTGAGTTCAAGCCATTCCCCTGCCTCAGCCCCCCAAGTAGCTGGGATTATAGGCATGCACCACCACACCTGCTTTGTGTTCAGTAGAGACAGGGTTTCACCATGTTAGTGAGGCTGGTCTCAAATCCTGACCTCAGGTGATCCACACGCCTTGGCCTCCCAAAGCGCTGGGATTACAGGCCTGTGCCACCATGCCCAGCCAGATAGTTGCTTTTCTAATGATTGCTTCATATTGTATTTAACCACTTACCATAATGTAACAGTTCCTCTGATATTAGACACTTGCTTCATTTCTGGTCCTTTGCTAATGCAAAAATGATTTAGCGAACACCTGTGTGCACGTATCTTTGCATTCTGTGGGATCCATTTCTTTTTTTTCCTTCTGGAACATGGTGCTATCCCTATTAATATGCGGGATTCCATTTCTAACTGTCAGGTTGCTGAGTGCCAGGGCGTGCAGATCGAGGAATCAGTGGGCATCATGGGTTACCGTGGCTGTGCCCACCCCAGGCACTTGTTATCCTGCCTTCCGTTTGCCCACTTCCTAAGCCCTGCAAGAAGTGCCAAACTGTCCTGCCTCTGCCAGTCTGATAGGTGCTGCGTATCTCCTTGATTTTATCTGCATCTCCCTGAGGTTGAACATATTTTTATCTCTGTTGGCCATTTGTAGTTTTTCTATTATGCTGGTTCCATTTTTCTGATTTTAAGAGCCTTTCTTATATCAAGAAATTGAAGCCTAAAGTATATATCAGTGTTGTTTTGTCAGGTCTTGTTTTTTGTTTTGTTTTGTTTTCTTGGAGATGGAGTCTTGCTCTGTCACGCAGGCTGGAGTGCAGTGGCATGAACTCAGCTCACTGCAGCTTCCGCTTCCCGGGTTCAAGCAGTTCACCTGTCTCAGCCTCCCAGGTAGCTGGGATTATAGGTGCATGCCCAGCTAATTTTTGTAATTTAGTAGAGACAGAGTTTCACCGTGTTGGCCAGGCTGGTCTCAAAAGCCTGACCTCGTGGTCCACCTGCCTCGGCCTCCCAAAGTGTTGGGATTATAGGCGTGAGCCATGGTGTCCAGCCTCAGTTCTCATTTCAAAGAGATTTTAGTTTAATGCAAGTGTTTACCCTTTAAGGCTGTGTTTTCTGTCAGTTCTAGGCTTTCCTCTGGCATGACTTTTTAAAGAAAAACTTTATTTAAAAAAAAAAAAACTTTTTTTTTTTTTAGTGATGGGGTCTCACTATGTTGTCCCAGCTGGCCTTAAACTCCTGGCCTCAAGTGATCCACCTGCCTTGGCCTCCCAAAGTACTGGGATTATAGGCGTGAGCCACCGCGTCTGGCCCATTTTTAGAAGGGCATTGATTTTTTTCATAAAGCTTTTATATTTAGGATCTGTGTTGCATGTGGTGCTTTTTGTGAGGAGTCCAGTGTGAAGATTCAGCCTTCGGGTGGCCACTTGTACAATCTCTGTCCCATTTCCTCTCTGGCCTGTCCTAGGTGCGCTGACTGCCCCGTGGAGGATGCGCTGCCGAGTGGTCTGTCGGTTGCTCTGTTGATGGGCATCACCCAGTGTTTTACTATACACTTGCTTCCCCAGAGGGCCGGGCTCCTGTCAGAGACTTTTTCCACTGGCTGTGTGCAGCGGCTCATGCTTATAATCCCAGCACTTTGGGAGGCCGAGGCCAGTGGATCACCTGAGGTCAGGAGTTCAAGACCCGCCTGTCTAACATGTACTAAAAATGCAAAAATTAGCCAGGCATGGTGGCACACACCTGTAATCCCAGCTACTTGGGAGACTAAGACAGGAGAATCGTTTGAACCTGGGAGGTCTAGGCTGCAGTGAGCTGAGATCGTGCCACTGTACTCCAGCCTGGGTGACAGAACAAGACCCTGTCTCCAAAAAAAAAGAGCTTTTTTCCAGAGCCATCCTGCTGTCCTCACATACTTATTCTCGCAGATGAACTGTTGCTTAAGCAACAGTGACGTTTAAATTGTTCTTCAGATAGAATCCACTGTGTGCCGGGCAGTTCGTTGAGCAGTCCTGTGACCCTCATGACGACCTGTCACAGTGGAAGGTAGAACACCTCCTCCACCCGTGGGATCCCCTGGAGTGAGCCGCCCCTCACCTCCGCGCGCTGCAGCCCTCCCCAGCCCTGGATGCAGGCACATGGGAGTCTTACATTGCTTCTGTGGAGCTGCTGGCTTAAGAGGGTGACTCAGAGTTCAAGCCAGAAGGCACTGGCATGTGACTCATGAGCCAGTCCAAGATCAGAGGGCTAAGGGAGAAAGGTGAGAGTTCCCCTTCCCAGAAGCTTGGTCTCACAGCTGGAAGCAGAGCCGTTGACTGACTGGAAAAACCAGAGATGTCAGGCGGGAGTGGGCGGTGGCCGGCCCAGCCCCACCTCTCAGCCTCTACCTCCACCAGCCCGCGCCAAGCTTGTCTGTCTGTCTCCTGGTTGTCTGTGCCCTAGGACTCCTGGATTTAACTTTTCTTACATTTCCTATCGCATGGGTCTTCCACTTAGGATGTAACCACACAGGCAGGCCCTTCACTGTTTCCGGTCTCAGACTGTTCTACGCACCCACACAAAGGCAGTGCTGAAATAGCAGAGAGGGCCCTGGACCCGTTTAGGCCAGCACAGCCCCTGGGCTTTCTCTCCTGGCTCCGTCCGCAGGGCCCCAGGGACCCACATGAGGTCACGAGTGCTAGTGCCGGAGTGGGGAGGCGGGGAGCCCTCGGGCACCGCAGCTCCTTAGAGCTCTCCGCCTGGGCCGGTACGAGCATGGGTCTGCTGGTGCCCGAAATGGTGTCCGTGTGTGTGGGCATGACAGCCGCGTAACAGAGGTTTCCTGACGCCCTCTGTGCTTTCCAGGTGGATCCAGGATCTGGCTTCCAACATGTGGCGGCTCTGTGCCTCCCTCTGCTGCCTGCTGGCGCTGGCCAACGCCTGGCACGGGCCCTCCTTCCATCCCCTGTCGGACGAGCAGGTCAACTATGTCAACAAACAGAACACCACGTGGCAGGTGGGCTGTGGGGCCGAGTTCTACCAGTGTCCCCTCCGAAGTTGGCCTGTGCACGCTGACTCCAGGGACAGGGAGTGGGCTCCCGTTGTGGCCACGGAACATTGTGTGCAGGACCGTGGAGGAATGGCCCTATACCCTATGTGTGTGCGTGTGTGTGCACACACAGAGAGGTGTGGGGAGCAAGTGAGCTTGGGAAGTGTTCAAAACCAGCTAGCCCTGTGCCGCCCATCGTGGCAGAGTGGCAGTTCATCGGTCCTGCCCCTGATTCCCTTTGTTTCTGCCCAGCCCTGACCCTGGGACTGAGAAGCAAGAATGAGGAGTGAGCGTGTTGAGGGCTAGAAGGGGTCTCCAATTGTCAGCAAATGGTAGCAGATCAGGGGAGACACCTACTCTGCCCACGTGTCACTCTGGGCTGTTCCCTTCTGCCCCCTGGCCCGCATACCCTCAAGGTGGGTAGGGCCCCTAGCTTTCCCTGGGTTGGGCCTGGGGTATGGGCAGTGTGCCCATCTACCACCATCCCAGGAAATCCCTCAGTCGGTGGGTGACTCTCTTCCAGGCCGGGCACAACTTCTACAATGTGGACCCGAGCTACTTGAAGAGGCTGTGTGGTACCTTCCTGGGTGGCCCCAAGCCACCCCAGAGGTGAGTGCCTGCTCCTCTGCACCATTGTAATGGGAGTGGCGGGCGCTGGTGTGGGGCAGTGGGAGAGTGCAGGCCTCCCTGGCATCTGCGGGGCTCATGCCGCCCAGAACGGCCAATGCCGAGGTACAGCACTTGTCTCTTTTTCCACCTCAAGTTATTAGAAGAGAAGATGCTGTGCTTTCTTTTGTTCTTGAGAGTCTTGCGCTGTCACCCAGGCTGGAGTGCACTGGCAACATGTCAGCTCACTGCAGCCTCTGCTTCCTGGGTTCAAGCCATCCTCGTTCCTCAGCCTCGCAAGTAGCTGGGGCCCCAGGCGTGCACCACCATGCCCGGCTAATATTTGTACTTTTAGTAGAGACAGGGTTTCCCCATATTGGCCAGGCTGGTCTTGAACACCTGGCCTCAACAAGCGATCTGCTCCCCTCAGCCTCCCAAAGTGCTGGAATCACAGGCATGAGCCACTGCCCTGGCCTCCGGTGTTTCTCCTGTGCTTCTCCACGGGGTCTCAGCCCCATGCGTGACAGACTAGGCCTGGCTGTCCACTCTCTGGGCAGACTCAATCTTGAGTAAATTAAGGAGAATCTAAGAAAAAGCCAGATGACGCCGGTCATGGTGGCTCACGCCTGTAATCCCAGCAGTTTGAGAGGCCAAAGCCAGTGGATCACCCAAGGTCAGGAGTTTCAAGACTAGTCGGGCCAACATGGCAAAACCCCATCTCTACTAAAAATGCAAAAATTCGCCGGCCATGGTGGCGGGTGCCTAGAAATCCCAGCTACTCAGGAGGCTGAGGCTGGAGAATCGCAAGAACCCTGGAGACAGAAGTTCGAGTGAGCCAGGATCGTGCCATTTCCCTCGTGGGGATGGGGTAAAGTTGCCGGCTACTGCCACCTACACAGTGGGGATGATATAAAAAGTGATGAGAGGGTCCTGGGCAGATGTTGAGGGAGGGGATTGGGGCAAGAAACACTATCTGGACCCTGTGGATAAACTCATTAAAAAATCCATAGGCCGGGCGTGGTGCCTCACACCTGTAATCACAGCACTTTGGGAGGCCTAGACAGGCGAATCACAAGCTCAGGAGATCATCCTGGCCAACGTGGTGAAACTAAAAATAGGAAACGTTAGATGAATATGGTGGTGTGCCCCTGTAATCCCAGCTACTCTGGAGGCTGAGGCAGGAGAATTGCTTGAACCTGGGAGGCAGAGATTGCAATGAGCCGAGACTGCATCACTGTATTCCAGCCTGGCAACAGAGTGAGACTCCGTCTCAAAAAAAAGAAGAAAAAAAAAATCTGTTACATAAGGCTAGAAAGCAGCATACAAAATTGCAAGTCAGACCAGGCACAGTGGCTCGTGCCTGTAATCTCCAGCACTTTGGAAGGCCAACAATGGCAGATCATTTGAGGTCAGGAGTTTGAGACTAGCCTGGCCAATATGGTGAAACCCTGCCTCTACTACAACTACAAAAAGTAGCCGGGCATGGTGATGGATGCCTGTAATCCCAGCTACTCAGGAGGTTGTGGTACGAGACTTGCTTGAACTCAGGAGGCGGAGGTTGCAGTGAGCAGAGATCGCGCCATTGTGCTCCAGCCTGGACGACAGAGTGAAACTGTCCCCAAAACAATAAATCTCAAGTTGCATTGAGCAACGGAATTTCCTTGTTTCATTAAATCCCTAGGGCCACCTGCCTGCAGCTTTCTCTGCATGTCTGGTGTTCACTTCCTGTCTAGGGGAGTGTGGCCCAGCCACAGTGACTGCTCTTAAACCACCCAGTGGCCTTTGCAGGGATCGGGGAGGCAGTTGTAGGATGAGAGCTTGTAATGAAGGCCTTCCTTTATCCAGAGTTCAGTTTGCTGAGGACCTGAATCTGCCTGAAAGCTTCGATGCGCGGGAACAGTGGCCCCAGTGTCCCACCATCAAGGAGATCAGAGACCAGGGCTCCTGCGGCTCCTGCTGGGTAAGCTTCTGCCGGCCGGGAAGGGCTGGAGAGCGAGAAAGCAGCAGTGGGGAGGCATGGGGGATTCAGGGTGGGGCCCACTCTGACAAGGCAAGTTACAGAAACTTCCCAAGTCCATTTCCATCAGTGTAAAAATCACGATTGCTCTGCACATGAATTCTGGCAAGGGTTAGGTGGAGCCTTCTGCAGGTTGCTAGTCCGCGTGTGCGGGGCGGCGAAGCAGCTCCCTTCCCTGACACCTGTTCCGTCTGCAAATACCAGGTGCCCTCACTGCTACTCTGCTTCAAGAAAGCGTCCCATCAGTGTCAGCGAGCTCTCTTAATTTTGTCTTTTAATTGTGGTAAAATACATGTAACAGGAAATGTAATAATCTTAGCAATTTTTTTTTTTTTTGAGGAGATGGAGTCTTGCTCTGTCACCCAGGCTGGAGTGCAGTGGCAGGATCTCAGCTCACTGCAACCTCTGCCTCCTGAGTTCAATTGATTCTCCTGTCTCAGCCTCCCCAGTAGCTAAGACTACAGGCATGTACCACCACACCCAGCTAATTTTTGTATTTTTAGTAGAGACGGGGTTTTGCCATGTTGGACAGGCTGGTCTCAAACTACTGACCTCAGGTGCTCTGCCCTTCTTGGCCTCCCAAAATGTTGGGATTACAGTGTGAGCCACTGCACCTGGCATCTATTTTCAAGTGTACAGTGCTGTGGCATTAAGGACATTCACAGCGTTGCTCAGCCATCACCACCATCTGTCCCCAGAACTCTTTCTCAGCTTGCAAGATGGAAACTCTGTCCCCATTAACACTCATCCCCCAGCCCCTGGTGACCCCCACTCTACTTTCTGTCTCTATGACTTTGATTCCTAGGGACCTCATACAAGTGGATCACACAGTGTTTTCTGGGTGAGCTGTGTTTTTTTGTTGAGTAACACCACCAGGCACAGTGGCTCACCACGCCTGTAATCTCAGCACTTTGGGAGGCTGAGGGGGGCAGATCACCTGAGGTTAGTAGTTTGAGACCAGCCTGGCCAACATGGTGAAACCCCAATCTCTATTAAAAATACAAAAATTAGCTGGGTGTGGTGGCAGGTGCCTATAATCCCAGCAACTGCAGAGGCTGAGGCAGGAGAATAGCCTGAACCCAGGAGGCAGAGGCTGCAGTGAGTAGAGATCTTGCCACTGCATTCCAACCTGGTAACGAGTGAAACTCCGTCTCAAAAAACAAAACACACACACACACAAACTAAGACTATGCATTTTACGAATTTCAGAAATGAACCAAGTTCCCAGGCGGAGGCTCACAGTGGTGATTCTCTTGCTTTAAAAGCTGAGTTGGCCTGGCATAGTGGGTCATCATGCCTCTAATCCCAGCAGTGTGGGAGGCCGAGGTGGGCAAATCACTTGAGCCCAGGAGTTCAAGAGCCATTTGGCCAACATAGCAAGACCCCACTTCTACAAAAAAAAAAAAAAAAAAAAGCTGAGTTTGAGCCCCAGGAGCCTCCCCTGTGTTGAGGTCAGCTGCGCAGAAGGTCCAAGGTGCCCGTGGGCCTCGGAGGGGACTGTTGGAGAGGGCGCAGCCTGGACATGGTGGCCTCACTGGGTAGGGCTTGTTCCTCCAGGCCTTTGGGGCAGTGGAAGCCATCTCTGACCGCATCTGCATCCACACCAACGCACACGTCAGCGTGGAGGTGTCGGCGGAGGACCTGCTCACCTGCTGTGGGAGCATGTGTGGCGACGGGTAAGTCAGCTGCACCTCAAGAGTGAGTTTAGTGCTGAGACCTGGGGCGCTGGCCTTCTCGGGGGATGGTGACTTTTTGCCTGGGACTTGGGGAGACTCTGGGAGTCTGGCAGGGGCTTGGCCTGGCTGTTGCTTCCTGGGAGGTCCCTGAGCCAAGGCTGGCCTGCAGAGCTGTCTGAGGGGTGGCATCCCCAGAAAATGTGGTGCCACTTCTGACCCCTCGCCTGGTTTATGTCATGCTCGTTCCTTCTTCCCGCCTGGGGAAACCTTGGGGCATTTCCTATGTGGAATTAGGAGGATGGTGCCTCAGGTGCTGGCAGCGAGCTTCCTGCTGGCTGCCCGGCTGTGGTTCTGCAGTAGTGTTCGCCCACAGCTGCAGATCAGAAATGTTTGTAGGCTTCGAAAAACGTGCCTGGGCCCCTCCCCAGCCCACTGAATTGAGAGTCATGGGCAGCAATGGGTTTCTGTGAGAGCCTCCGGGAAGCTTAGTATCGGCTGAGTTGAGAATCGCTGCATGCCCCAGAAGGGCGCTTGGAGCTGGGTCTGGTGTGACACGAGAGCCTGTCTTCCCCAGGATCATTGTGGGCAGTGGTGGGATTGGGGCGATTCCCCCCAAGCCTTGTGTATCTAGTGAGGGTCCCCCCGGAGGGTTTGGGGTCTGGGAGGGCTGCTGCACTACTTGCTGGAGGTGGGGGCGGGTGCAGGAGCACCTTGGGCACGTGGTTTCCACGTAGTGTTCTAGCCTGCGCTTCTCAGAGCTTTCATAAGAGGCTCTTTTCAGCTGTAATGGCGGCTATCCTGCTGAAGCTTGGAACTTCTGGACGAGAAAAGGCCTGGTTTCTGGTGGCCTCTATGACTCCCATGTAGGTGAGTGTGTGCCCTCGGCCCCTTTCTTACAGCTGGATTGTTCACACAGTGAATCATTGTAGCTTTATTGGCTTTCATAAAGTGGATGTTGAGACAGGGCCGGGTGAAAGGTGCGGGCAGGCCTCTGTGGCAGGATCTGCCCGGCATCTGTGCTGCAGGCACCTGGCTGGCCTTGCTCCAGGCCTGCGCGGCCCAGCGGGGCTTCGTGGTGGGGGCCGTTGGCTGACTCTGCTTTCTCCGGGTCCCCTTAGGGTGCAGACCCTACTCCATCCCTCCCTGTGAACACCACGTCAACGGCTCCCGGCCCCCGTGCACGGGGGAGGGCGACACCCCCAAGTGTAGCAAGAGCTGCGAGCCTGGCTACAGCCCGACCTACAAGCAGGACAAGCACTACGGTAAGGGGCGGGCACGGCCTGGGAGCTGCTGCAGGGCAGAGGGCAGGGCCCAAGAGCCCCAGGCTGGAGACCGGCTGGGGAGGGATGCAGCAGCATACTCTCCACCTTCTGCCTGTTCCGCTGTGAACTGAGCCTGAGCCCTCCCCACCTGGAAGGGACAAAAGCTGTCATTTTATAAGAGAATGGCATGTCCTGGAGTCCTGGGTACCTTGGCCTCTTCCGGGGCCTCGTGCTCACTGCTCCGTTCTCTCCCTCCTGAGCTTCCAGCCTTAGCCCCTTCCTTACTTCCTCCGGGGAGCCTGCGTTGAGCCCCCGGGCTGAGCAGGTCCCTTTCACGCACAGTCTTCCCCTGGGGGTCCCCAGAAATCAGTGACTGGCTGACTGGCGCAGCAGGAGGCACTGTCACTGCCCTCTCCAACCCCTGGCTCGGTCCATTTTCCAGGATACAATTCCTACAGCGTCTCCAACAGCGAGAGGGACATCATGGCTGAGATCTACAAAAACGGCCCTGTGGAGGGAGCCTTCTCTGTGTATTCCGACTTCCTGCTGTACAAGTCAGGTACGTGCTGGTATCTGACAGCAGCGCAGGGTAGGGGTCAGGGGAGGTGCACCCAGATGCCAAGGTGGGTTCAGGTAGGCCAGTAGGACTTGATCTGGGCAGGCAGGTGAGGGGCTGGGGAGAGGACTGTGTGGGGTCTCTGGCCTGGGCCACTCTGTGGACCAGGCTGGCTCCTGACAATTCTGTCTTTGTCCACCTTCCGTGCCACTTGCCTTTCATCTGTGTCATGCACAGAGAATTCCAGAGGCATCTCGGCTAGCTCTTTCCCATCCATCCCTTATAAGCAAGCTCACATGTCTTCTCTGTGGAGGCGTCCCCTCGCTGGCGGCTGGCCACACCTGCCCTTGCCGTCATGGCGTTCCATTCTTTCCCAGCATGTTCTCCTTAGAACATCAGGTCTTCCTTGTCTGCACTGGGTGACACATTTTACTCACCTGTGTCTTTGCAGAGGTGT
This sequence comes from Cebus imitator, assembly GCF_001604975.1. Lineage (NCBI taxonomy): Eukaryota > Metazoa > Chordata > Mammalia > Primates > Cebidae > Cebus > Cebus imitator. The sequence goes on along the minus strand of NW_016107440.1, from coordinate 5,349,814 downwards.
AGATCATGTCTCACCCTAGTGCATAAACACACAGGAAGGACCTTGCCCTGGGCAGTGCCATAGGGACTCGAACCAAGGAATCTGGACAGTCTCTACCCCGAAATACTGTCTCTTGTTCCAGTAGGCTGGGCACAGTGGCTCATGCCTGTAATCCCAACACTTTGGGAGGCGGAGATGGGCGGATCATGAGGTCCTAAGATCAAGATCATCCTGGCCAACATGGTGAAACCCCATCTCAACTAAAATATAAAAAATGAGCTAGGCGTGGTGGGGTGCACTTGTAGGGCCAGCTAGTCACTACTCAGGAGGCTAAGGCTGGGGAATTGCTTGAACCCAGGAGGTGGAGGTTACACTGAGCCGAGATCAGGCCACTGCGGCCCAGCCTGGGCAACAGAGCAAGACTCCGTCTCAAAAAACAAATCTCTTGCTGCAGAAGCAATCTTTGCTGTCTCGTTAATATTTTGCTAGATTGGAAATTCCAAAGCTCTCAGTTTGACAAAGGAAAATGATTCTGGCAAGAAAAAAATTACTGTAAAGATGGTGGTTCTTAGCACAGTCCTTGCCCATATTGTTAAAAAATGCATTTCTATTTTGACACTGATTTCCCCGCCAGGGGACAGCCTGGTGGGCAGCGCTGAGCACCTTAGCTGGCATCTTTCCCCTCACCTAATATTGGCTTCCTCCCTTCTCTCCTCTGTCACCTCTCCAGGGTGTACCCAGAGCAGCTATTTTAAAACTTGTCGCCCAGAGCTGAGGTGTAGTGGCACGATCTCAGCTCACTGCAACCTCTGCCCCAGCATCTTGAGTAGCTGGGACTATAGGTGCGTGCCACCAGGCCCGGCTGATTTTTAGTAGACAGTGTTTCACCATGTTGGTCAGGCTGGTCTAGCCTGATCTCAGGATCCACCCGCCTCAGCCTCCCAAAGTGCTGGGATTATAGGCGTGACCCTCTGCACCCAGCCTTAAAACTCTTTAACCCATGTAACCCTTTTGACAAGCCCTTACCTTCTCCTGCCCGGAGGGTAGCCAGCTCAGTGTGAGGGGTGCTGCGGAGCATGGGGCAGTGGCTGGGTCTCACTTCTGACCGCTTCTCCCCATCTCAGGAGTATACCAGCATGTCACCGGCGAGATGATGGGTGGCCACGCCATCCGCATCCTGGGCTGGGGCGTGGAGAACGGCACGCCCTACTGGCTGGTTGGCAACTCCTGGAACACTGACTGGGGTGACAATGGTGAGTGGTGGGGAACTGGGAGCCACACACAGGGGCCATCTTAGCTTTCTCTGTTCTACCTGCTGAACTGCCTCAAACTGTGGACCTACGGCCAGCCTGTGAGCTCCTTCTAAATGCTAGAGGCCAGGGAGGGAGGTGTCAGGAGGTGTGCCCCACAGCTGCTTCCAGAAGCTTCATGGTGTGAGGGCTGTGAAACTGAGCAAACAGCAGGAGCTGTCAGGTATTAGGGACTTACTCCCAGATTTTTTAGGGATGAGTCTGAATATACTGACCCTTGTCACATTTTAAAAGCACCTCACTTTTTATTCCCAGGCTTCTTTAAAATCCTCAGAGGACAGGATCACTGTGGAATCGAATCAGAAGTGGTGGCTGGAATTCCACGCACCGATCAGTACTGGGGAAAGATCTAATCTGCTGTGGTCCTGTTCTGGGGGAGTTTTTCCTGCACGCAGTCAGGGATGGGGATAGAAATGTCTTTTAATCTTTGAGTCCCTGTAAGATACAGGGCCTGAAGGACTGGACTGGCCAAACAAACCTCCTATCAACCATCAGAGCTGTCTTCCAAGGAGACTCATCCACGTTCTGGCTACCTCTGAGCCTGTTCAGTGGACTGATGGCTGCAGTGTAGACAGTTAGGCCACATGAGGCACTGCTGCCAGCACGGAGCTCCTTTCCCCATGACTAGTGCTATAGAGAGTGCCTGCTGCCCCATCCCTGATCCATCCATCTCTGGGAGCAAGACAGAGAGGCCCAGGAATGGAAAGCAGAGTTCCTGGCAGGATTCAAGGTCCCCCATCAGCAGTACCTCTAAGCAAGGAGCTTTCTACATTTGCTACAAGATCAGAGGACAGATGGTACTGGGAGCCCTTTGGAGAACGCCACATTCTCCCAGGGCCCCTGCCTCTGTCAGGCTTTGCAGTGTCAGAAACTCCGATCTTGTCCTCAGCATGATTCTTTTTGAATAGAAGTTTTATTTTTTGTGCGCTCTGCTAATCCTGTGGATGAAGGGGTTGGACAGTGGGAGACCTGTGCTCGTTTACAGATGGCCTCCTCATGGCATGGCTCAAAACGAAACCTAGTAGCTGTGACTGGTTTCCCACCATGAAACTAGTGTAGGAGAAAGCAGCTTTTACTGTTTTTCAAAAATCCCTGCTTCACCCTATCAAGTTAAGGAATGCCTGTGCCAATAAAAGGTCTGTCCTTCAACTCAGTCAGCTCTGATGGAATCTCAGAGGTCATTTGTCACTGCCTGTACACTTGTAGCTGCTATCCTCAGCCCTGCAGAGAATCACGCCCTGGGACTGCATGCCCTCAGGACTCTTGGGACCTCATCTTAACTTCCCACTGACCCGCCATGTTTTCCACCACAGCATCCCCATCAACCGTCTCTGTAAGTCCTTGATGAGTTTGCCCTTGCTTAAGAACTAACTATAGAGCAGTGCTTTTTTGAGACAGAATCTTACTTTGTCATCTAGGTTGGAGTACAGTGGTGCTATTTCAGCTCACTGCAACCTGCACCTCCTAGGCTCTAGCTATTCTCCTGCTTCAGCCTCCCAAGTAGCTGGGATTAGAGGCACCCACCACCATGCCGAGCTAATTTTTATATTTTTAAGTATATACAAGGTTTGACCATGTTGGCCAGGCCAGTTTCAAACTCCTGACCTCAAGCTAATCCACCCACCTCGGCCTCCCAAAGTGCTGGGATTACAGGGTGAACCACCGTGCCTCGCCTCTATTAGCCACAAATCCATCAGTGACCTGAGAATTCTCATGAAACAGGCCTGGTATCCTGGTGATCTCGCATAACCAAGATGCCATCCCGTGGAGAGCCACATCCCCCCGGATGCCCTTGTCAAGTCAGCCTGTACAAACTATTTTGAATCTGTATGCCACTGGTTTGCATTGCTGGTCAAGAAGTCTCATGCTCTGCATAGGCCTGGTTGAGAATCGTGTTACACCAGTTCTTGCAAGAGTAGAGGAATCTAGAAGAACCAGCAATCAGTGTACTGTCCTGTCAAGATACACCTCAGTATTACCCTTCCCAACTGAGGCTGGGTGGGGCTAGCTCTCTCCAAAAGCACTGAAGTTTGGCTTCTGATGTAACTCAGAAGTTAGGAATCAGAAGCTACATCAAATAAGCTCTGAAACTCTGAAAAACATTGCAGGAAACGGTTGTGATGCCCATCATGGCACTTGAGAGATGCCTAACAAGGGTTACCAAAGCCGCAGACGAATAACCACTTATTCTTCAAGTTTCACCTAGAATATATTCATAACCTCAATAAAGTTCTACCTGCTCCCAAACTGGGTTGAATCATTCCACTCACACAGTCTCCCTCACCTCCATCGAATATGCACCTGCAACTCCGTCCCTGCCTCCAGCCAGTGAACGCACAGAATGAACTGTGGGGCATCTCAGCATCAGCTTAGGGCTGTCAGAAAAACCTGCCTTGCACTGGGACAGAGCTCAGTGCTTCAGTACACCTAGGATTACCCCAGTGACATGACAGGTAGAGGTGACAATGCCTTTTCAGTCTTTACCCAGAGAAAGGCTTCTTTGACACACTCCAGAATGGAAACTGAAGTATAGATAGGCAATCCAAGTCTCACTGTCACCCAGGCTGGAGTGCAGTGGCGCACTTTTTGCTCACTGCAACCTCCGCCTCCTGAGATCAAGCAATCCTCCTGCATAGCTGAGATTACAGGCACTTCCCACCACACCTGGCTAAATTTTGTATTTTTAGTAGAGACGGGGTTTTGCCATGTTGGCCAGGCTGGTCTTGAATTCCTGACTTAAAGTGATTCACCTGCCTCTGCCTCCTAAAGTCCTAGGATTACAGGCGTGAGCCACTGTGCCTGGCCACTACTCTTTGAGGAAAACAGTAATTTGCCCCTCTTGAAACGTGCCTGAGAGAGCTATACTCAAGTGGTCCACGGAGCAGGATCATGGCCATCATATGAGAGCCTATTGGAAATGCTGAGCATGGGCCGGGACCAGTGGCCCATGCCTGTATACAATCCTAGCACTCTGGGAGGCAGAGGCAGGTGGATCACCTGAGGTCAGGAATTGGAGACCAGCCTGGCCAACATGGTGAAAACCCATCTCTACTAAACACGAAAAAAATTAGCCAGGCATGGTGGCCCGTGCCCGTAATCCCAGCTACTCAGGAGGCTGAGGAAGCAGAATCGCTTGAACCTGGGAGGTGGAGGCTGCAGTGAGCTGAGTTCACACAACTGCACTCCAGCCTGTATGATGGGAGTGAGACTCGGTCTCAAAACAAAAAAAATGCTGAGTATGAGAAGGCTAGACCTCTGAACCAGCATTTGCATCTCCCAAGACCCCAGGTGATTCCTAAGTACATTCAAGCTCAGAACCCCTTTCTAACTGCTCCCTGATTAGGAGGCTGTCAGAGATTTTAGGAATCCAAGCTCTTGGTCACCTTGCCAGACCTACTCTGTCCAAGTATGATCCCAGCAATCGCGCAATTCTGATATAAAACCTGAGAACCACAGCCTTAGAACTGCTTCTGAACTGCTAACAGCAACCGAGAATGCTTGTTACATGCCTGACTCGCCGCCTTCCTCCTATACATACCCTTGAGCCCCTGGGAAATGGCGCATAGGTGGAAGAAGGGCGCTTCCTCGTACTTACCCACAGGGATCCAGGAGTTCCCATATGCAGACGTCGAGCTCATACTCCCAACCGATGTAACTGTTTATGCTCCTAGATTCAGATGAGTCAGGCTCCTCAAAATATTCCATTAGGTAGGATCCAAACAGACTGTGCGCCAGACGTACTGTAAAATGATACTAGAAGTGGGAGTAGAGGGTAGGGTTGCTAGATTTAGTAAACAGAAATACAAGATGCACAATCACTTTTGAATTTTCAGATATGCAAGGGATTTGGAGTTTTTTGTTTTTTTTTTGATACAGAGTCATTCTGTCACCTAGGCTGGAGTGCAGTGGCATGATCTTGGCTCACTGCAACCTCTACCGCAAGGGTTCAAGCGATTCTCATGCCTTACCCTCCCAAGTAGCTGGGGCTACAGTCATGTGCCAAGCCCAGCTAGTTTCTATATTTCTCATAAAGATGGGGTTTCACCATGTTGATCAGGGTGGTCTTGAACTCTTGACTTCAGGCGATCCACCCTGCTCGGCATCATAAAGGGCTGGGATTATAGGCGTGAGTCACAGTGCCCAGCCATGCAAGCAATTTTTTTAGTCTAAATATGTCCCGTGCAATATTTGGAGTATAATTCTAAAAAATAAGATTTTTCTGGGTGCAGTGACTCACCTGTAATCCCAGCACTTTGGGAGGCAAAGATGGGCAGATCACCTGAGGTCAGGAGTTGGAGACCAGCCTGACCAGCATGGCAAAACTCCATCTCTACTAAAAAGACAAAAATTAGCCGGGCATGGCAGCATGTGCCTGTAATCCCAGCTACTCTGGAGGCTGAGGCAGGAGAATCACTTGAACCTGGGAGACAGAGGTTGCAGTGAGCCGAGACTGCACCCCTGCAGAGTAGCCTGGGCAACAGAGTAAGACTCTGTCTTGCAAAAATGTTTATCTGAAATTCAAGTTTAACTGAGCATCCTGTGTTTTGTGTTTTTTTCTTTTATAATGATAGTTGACATTTTATTTTTATACTGAGACAGGGTCTGTTGTCCAGGCTGGAGTGCAGTGGTACAAACACAGCTCACTGCAGCCTCAACCTCCTGGGCTCAAATGATCCTCCTGCCTCAGCCCCCCCACACCCTCCAAGTAGCTGGGACCACAGGTGTAAGGCAACATGCCCAGCATCCCGTATTTTATCTGGAAACCTTAGTAGAGACGATACTTAAAAGGAAAACAAGCTTTCAAAGAGCTTCAGAATGGAATGAGAGCAAATACCTTTTACATGTCAGTGATAGCAGAAAACGTACCTAGCTTTATAGATAGAAGAAACCTGAGATCACCCAAACCACACAGCTCAGGAAGTGGTCACACAGGTAATGACCAAGGAGTCAGGAGCGAAGCTTCCCACAGGCCCCACTCAGACCAAAGCTCTTTCCAGCAGGTTGTCTTACGTGAACCTTGGCAGAATTCAACCTTAGATTTCAACACACAGATTTGTAAAAACCTACCTTGAAATCTCGAACCCAGTTTTGAGGCTCGAATTTCTCGGAAAATACTATTAAGTCTAGCTCAACTGTCCCAACCTTTTCAGCACCAGGGACAGGTTTCATAAAGAATTTTCCCACGACGGAAGGGAATGGTTTTGGGATGAAACTGCCACTCAGGTCGTCAGGCATTGGATTCTCATAAGGAACATGCAACGTAGATCCCTCAGTGCGCAGTCGCATGTATGAGAATGAACGCCAAGTGGAGCTCAGGTAGTCGTGTTCACTCACCTGCCGCTTACCTCCTGCCACGATGCCCAGTTCCTGACAGGCCGCGGAACAGTAGGATTAGTACCCGTCCTAGGCCTGGGGATCAGGGACCCCTGGTCTGGCTGTATTCCACGTGGCAAGTTATCTTGGCTGGTAACAAATATGTCCAGGGCGAAGCCTCAGATGAACCAATTAACTGAAGTCTCCCTGGGCCCAAACTAATTTTGCTATCAGTGGTCACAGAAAGAAAGTGTGTTTACAACAATGCAAATCTAACGTTACAAATGGGATGATTAAGCCAGCATCCACGACGGGCTGCAGAAGAGCCGACTATATACTACGAACACCTGTAGCATTAATGGCTTCTAGAAAGTACTGAATGCCATAGTGCACTGATTCTCAACCCGAGGGTCCACAGCCTTCCTTTCCATGCTGAGCACCTCAGTGACAGCACATCACAGGCTCTGCCACACTGGGGTAGAGGGGAAGATCAAACTCCAAGCAGCAGAGAAGTACCATTCTGCTCCCAAGACAATCACCTGAAGACAGCTTTTGCCTGTCTTAAGACTTGAATACTTTTAAAAAAGAAAAGCTGCTGTGGGGGACATAAACCTTAAAGTTTCTTTTGACATACAGTCTCCCTCTGTCATCCAGCGTGGAGTGCAATGGCATGATCTTGGCTAACTGCAACCTCCACCTCCCAGAATCAAGCAATTCCCCTGCCTCAGCCCCCTGAGTAGCTGGGATTACAGGCGTGTCCCACCATGCCCAGCTAATTTTTGTACTTTTAGTAGAGACAGGGTTTCACCATGTTAGCCAGGCTGGTCTCGGAACTCCTGGCCTCAAATGATCCACCTGCCTTGGTCTCCGAAAGTGCTGGGATTATAGGCGTGAGCCACCGCACCCACCTAATTTTTGTATTTTTTCAGCAGAGATGAGGTTTCGCCGTGTTGGCCAGGCTGCTCTCGAACTGCTGACCTCAAGTGATCTGCCTGCCTCGGGCTCCCAAAGTGCTGGGATTACATGCATGAGCCACCATGCTGGGCCACCAACTCCATTCTTGAGCTCCATCTTTCCCACAGGCAGGCAGGCAGGCTTTCAAGTGAACTGTACTTGACAAATGCAGAGCAATTACATTCTTTATTATNGATGACTTTACAATTAATCAACTGTATGGGGGCATATTTTCTTTTCTTTCTTTCTTCTTTCTTTTTTACCATGAGCAATTAAATTCTTTATTATACAAATCTCAAAAATGTCCACCTTTGCTGGAGGCCAATCTTGTAAAATGGGGTCAAAGGCAATCCTGCTGTTTCTCTCTGAAAGCTAAACTCTCTTTGAATGAAAAAATCATACTAGAACACCCAGAATTTTATTCCCAGGCTTCGTAATGCAAAAGGCAGTTGGCCTCCTTAGGAAACATGAAAGTATTACCCAAACCACAAATATTTCTATCAACTCCATTCAATCCAATGAAAGAAAACAAAATGATAAAAATAGGAACTGAACAGAAAGAAAATTCATTTTCTACGATTACCATTCAAAGGTTGCTTCAAATTACTTTTAATTATCGTTCTAGCCAGGATCACACTAAATAAGACCTCATGACAGTCCCATATGCAGCCACTTGAACTAAAGCGTGGTGCAGAATGCGCTGCCACGAGCCACAGGCAGCACAGCCGTCACCTCCCCCAGCACAGGTCGCTGCGGTGAGCCGCCCTTTCCTTTTGTGTTTATATTCTTCTCAACTGCATTTCAGTTTCCTAAAGGTCCCAGCCACACAAGAGTTCTTTGAGGGATTAAAGTAAGAGGAAAAAAAATAGAAGCCAACATCCATCCTCGAAGAAAAAAAGTAAATCCATTTCATGGTGAACTTCAGCTTCCTGACAAATTTGAGATCAGTGTTCTCCAGTCTGAACATAGTCTTCCGTGACCTGGGAGAGTGTGGTCAGGTACTGCCAGCTCAGGGCGGCCAAGAGCATGACAAAGGACAGATAGATGGGGGAGTAGTGGCTTCGGGAGATCAGCTGACAGTTGGGAAGATTCTGCGTCCGGATGGTGGAGATGATCTGCCTCGTTTTACTGGAAGATGGGTCTGAGTCAGGGATTCTATGGTAAATCTGTCGAACGTACAGGAAAATACGGTAAGTGCTGTGTGCTTTACATTTTCCATGGCTACTTACAACAACCCTCCACTGGGAGGTATTTTATGCCCATTTTACCAACGAGGAAAGGGAGGCTCAGAAAGTAACTTTCCCAAAGCCACCCCAATGGGAAGACGGGGATGTCAGCCCCAGCCTGCTCATC
>NW_016107440.1:5335428-5340840 GCF_001604975.1 Cebus imitator | reverse complement strand
AGCAAGCGGGAGGCAGAGGCACGTATGCTGCACCCCAGAGGCCCTTGAAAGCGGTGGCCAGACCACACTTATCTTCACATCCCAGCACCCCACAGTGCCAGGCCCAATATACATCAGCATAGTTGGCGCACAGATCACGAAGAAAGCGAAAGATTGGGCAAAAGCGGCTTAGAAACAAGATGGAACGCGCAGTACAGGCCACAGCCCGATGAAGGAAGGCAGGCACAGAAGCAGGGGCCTATGAACCACCCTGGAGTCCTGCCTGTGCCTCCCCCACACCTCCACAAGCCTCCGAAGCATGTGCAGAATCCATCTCTTCCCCTGCATCCCTGGAATGACTGCCTGAGGTCAGGCCCTCAGTGCCCATCAGCTGAGCTACCTCAATCTTCAAAGTGAGTTTGAGTCTAAGCTTGAACCCTCGAATCCACATGTCCTCCACACTGTCCCCAAGGAGACCTCAAACCTCTCCCTCATGCCTCAGTGGCGCCAGCCCTACCTCTGGCAGAGTAAAGCCTGAGCTCTGTCATGTGCAGCGCAAGGCCACCTGTGGTCCAGGCACACTGCACCCATCTAGTGTCACCAGCCCTTACCCACCTCCCTCTCTTCAGTCTAGTAACAATTGCCAGGTCAGGCGTGGTGGCTCATGCCTTGGAATCCCAGCACTTCAGGGGTGCCGAGGTAGGCAGACTGCTTGAGCTCTGGAGTTCAAGACCAGCCTGTGCAACACAGTGAAACCGTTTCTACAAAATAAACAAAACTTAGCCGGGCATCCTGGCATGTACCTGTGGTCCCAGCTACTTGGGGACTGGGGTGGGAGGACCACATGGGCCAGGGAGGTGGAGGTTGCAGTGAGGCGAGATCATGCCACTGCACTCCAGCCTGAGTGACAGAACAAGACCCTGTCTCAAAAAACAAACACAGAAGCACAGCCGTCTGCTGTTGTCTCACCTGTGCAACGCTCCTCACAGTTCTGTCCTTCCTCACACCACTCCTCTCTGGAGTGTGTCGCCCATGTCCCTTCAGCTGGCTCTTACCTAAGCCCCCAAGTCTCAACTTCAGGATTACGCCTTCTAGAAAACCTGTCTGCACCTCCAGGTTCAGCCAGGAGCAACCCGCTTGAATGTATCTGTCCCGTTCCACTTACGTGGAAGTGGCCGTCTGTAGCCGACACCCTGACTACACCGCACCCACCCATTCACCTTTCATCCCAGCCTCGCCCTGTGCCTGGCACACAGCAAGCCCGCAATCATACTATGTTTACTGAATGGAACTGACAGGCCAGGTAGCAGGTTACTGTGGTGGGAAGGGACGATGATCTGAGCCATGACTGAGACAAAGAGCGGGGAGAGGACAGAGCAGAACAGAACAGGCATTTTTAAAACACATATTTTGCCCCCAATTTTTATGATATAATGGATATTCCCCCACTCCAAACACGTCTTCTATTTTTGCCACCCTCTCCCTCAAAACACACAGTGGAAATTTAAAACAAGAAAGTAAAAGAGCATGCCTATAGGGATATGCTAAGGCTACCTAATATCTACAATTATGCTACGAAGGACAGCGAGACCGAGAAAATTGGAGGTGGGGAATCAAAAAACAATTTCTTCTTTAATTTCTTTGGAAAAATCCAATTCTGCCTGTAAAAGCAATACAAACATAAATTTAAAAAAGTCAAAATTCCCTCACGCTATTCTTCCTTGGCTGTAGGCTACTGTTATTTTTAGATCTTCTGCTATACCCAGCTAAGACAATACACAGAAACGTGCAAAATGTCCTATATGAGTGTATTATCTAGAATAGTGTATAAATCCGTATGATTCTACACTGTTCACATAAAATGATACATATGCACGATTTCTAAAATAAAGTTATAAACGTGTTTCTGTAATTTGACTCTTTTCACTCACGTAATATTTTGTGTACATTTTAAATGCCAGAACCTACAAAATGATGTCAGTCCTTTTTTTTTTTTTTTTTAAACACAATCTGCTTACCATGAATGTTCTACAATTTAATAAACTCCCTACCTATGAGGATTGAGGACAAAATACTACGGTAAGCATCCTTGCACATTTTCTGGTAATTTCTGCACAATAAAATCCTAGAATTGGTGAGCCAAAAGGTAATGAACAAAGTTGAGTGTGTGTGTGTATGTGCACGTGCGTGTGTATTTTAGATGAAGTCTTGTTCTGTCACCCACGCCGGAGAGTGTGGTATGTGATCACAGCTCACCGCATCACTGCCGCTTCGAGTTCCTGGGATCAAGTGATACTCCTGCCTCAGCCTCCCAAGTTGCTGGGACTACAGGTGCATGCCACCATAACTGGCTACGGCACACAAATTTTTCACAGGTATGAAAGGATAAAGGTAGAACAGGCAGGACACGGAGACTGTCTACACGCAGGGTATGGGAGAATAAAGGACTCCAGGATTTCTGTGGACTCCTGGATTCCATGACTGGGTAGATGGCAATATCATTAACAATCAAAAAAGAGTTCACACCTAAGGTGTGAGCTGGACTAATCCGGCAGGGAGGGATGTACACGGGGTGGAGGAAGGAGCTGTGGCCAAAAGTGCAAATCAACACAGAACCATGGAAACTCCATCATTTAAGGAGTGATGGAAGCAGAGAAGCCACAAAGGCATGGAGCAGGCAGAAAGTTGGAACACAGAAGGCTTAACAGGAACACAGAAGCCTGAAGAGGAAAGGCTTTGAGGAAAAGTCAGTGCCAAATGGTACAGTGGGTCAAGGAAGATTTCTAACTGACCACCTGATGAGTAAATTGGGAGATATCAAATCACTTGGTAATAAAAATTCTAATGACAAGGTAGGAACCAATGCCAGAATCAAGTGGATTGAGGAAACAGGAATAAAGTGAAGTCTGCCCAGTCTTCTGAGAAGCTTCACTGTGAAGGAAAGGCAGGGGTGGAGGGAGGGACTGGGATGTGCTCACGTTTTGAAGCGAGTGACTGAGCATGAGCATAAACCAAGAGGGGGGAGCCAGTGAGATGACGGGGTTCACATGCAAGACAAGTGGAGAATCTTGAGGGGAAAGAGGCAAAAGAGCTCGCAGACAGAGGCGTCAGGCTTGCACACAAGCAAAGTGCAGGAGCTCGAGATGTACCATCTTGGGCTTCCTCGCATGGTTCAAAGGCAAACGCAGTGGGGCTCTGCGGAGAGGACGGTAATAGACAGCGCTGCTTTCCAAACCTATGTCCACAGGGATCACCTGTGGATCTTGGTAAAGGCAGATTCTGTCAGAAGAACAGAATTCAAGCTCCAGTTCTAATATTTATGCTGTCACGCATGGAGTAAATGACTATTTCCCTGAACTGCACTTGTAGCCGTAACTTCCCAAGCTGTTAGGATGGAAATGGCCCTGCGGGAGGTCGTCCACAAGAGGAGGACAGGTGCACATCTATAAAGCCAAACCACCGAAGAACGAAGCAGAGGCACAGGCAGATTTAGCACCAAGAACACTGTGTCATGGGGGAATTTCATTTTCTCCAAAAGAAGCGAAAAGCCAAAAACTAGATTTCGGTGAGAAAACTATGATTTTCAAAGGCTGAGAGAAAAAAGTTGATGGGGCATATTAGAATTGGTACATTTATAATTCAAAATGGAAAGACAGAGCCTTTGAAATAGTTAATGGAAAAAGTTTTCATGACGATGCCACTGACCTATTCATGTATAGTATGTGGCTTAGCTTTCCAAACTAGGCTGGATGTTTAAAGCTAGGTGCATCTCTACACACACACACACACACACACAGTCACACACACGTCTACAGTGCTGGATAAAAAATTAAAGCTGTAAAACAGCTTTGTAGCTTTTTTTTTTTTTTTCCTTAAGAAAACTCAATCCTAAATAGATTTTCAGCTGTTTTATATCTGATGGAATTTGTCTGTTTTATTCTGGCCAGCACTGTTTTAAGCCCATAGAAGATTTGTTTGTTTGTTCTGGAGACAGGGTTTCGTCATGTTGCCCAAGCTGGTCTTGAACTACTGGGGTCAAGCAATCCACCCACCTCAGCCTCCCAAAAGTGCTGGGAGTACAAAGTGTCAGCCACCATGCCTGGCCCAAAAAAATATTTTTCAAAAAATTATTTTTAATTTCTTTCCCATTTCCCTTTTCAGGAATGAGGAAGAAATTTTTTTTCCTTTGATCCAGGGTCTCACCCGGTTCTCAAGGCTGAATACAATGGCACTGTTGTGAGTTCACGGCAGCCTCGACCTCCCCAGATCAAGTGATCCTCCCACTTTTTTTTTTTTTTTTTTGGTAGAGACGGGTTTTGCCATGTTGCCCAGGCTGGTCTCAAACTCCTCGGCTCAAGCAATTCCTCCACCTTGGCCTCCCTAGAATGCTTGGCCTCCCATGGAATAAAAGGCATGAGCCACCATGCCAAGCCAAAAAGACTTTTTTTTGAGACAGGGTCTCACTCTGGCTGGAGTGCAGTGGCGCAATCTTGGCTCACTGCAACGTTTGCCTCCCAGGTTCAAGCAATTCTCCTGCCTCAGCCTCCCAAATAACTAGAATTATAGGCGTGTGCCACCACGCCTGGCTAATTTTTATCTTTTTAAAAATATGCAACCCTTCACGAATTTGCGTGTCATCCTTCCGCACGGGGCCATGATAATCTTCTCTGTATTGTTCCAATTTTAGTGTATGTGCTGCCGAAGCGAGCACTAATTTTTGTATTTTTAGTAGAGATGGGACTTCACCATGTGGGTCAAGGCTGGTCTGAAACTCCAGACCTCAAATGATCCACCCACCTCGGCCTCCAAAAGTGCTGGGATTATAGGCATGAGCCACTCCACCCGGGCAAGACTTTTAAATATAGGCATTCATCAAGTAAAATCTATAGTGATGAGAGAATGACCTCAGAAGCCATCCTCCTGTCTGCCAGTGTCACTTTACTGCTTGTCTTAGCCTTTGTCCTAAAGGCAGAACCAGAGGCCAAAGCTTGTGTGCGGTCATTTATTTGGAAACAAGTGGAGAGGTGGCAGGAAGGCCTAGCAAGGATGTGTTGAGTTGGCTTGATCTCGAGGGGCCTTCAAGGAGCCTTATGAAAGGTAACCCTGAGAAGCAGAGAGCACCTCTCTGGGTTGTCAGTACCCGAGTACCAGGCAGTTTCTGCAGCTTATCAGAAGCCAAGGGCAGAAAGCGAGAGGTCTCTGGAGCAGAAGGCAAGGTCTAGCTCTACTTGAAACTGGTTGCTCCAGCAGTGGCTGAAGGCCAAGATGAGTGGCAGGGACACACAGGGTCTCAGGCACCACTCTTGTTAAGTGACCCGAATGCCCTGATGCCACCAAAGGCTGTAAAATTCACTAGGATGACCCTGAAAATAATTTCTAAGGTAAGTCATGGTTTTGGTATATTGTAGACTTTTTTTTTTTTTTTTTTTTTTT
>NW_016107440.1:5332707-5335406 GCF_001604975.1 Cebus imitator | reverse complement strand
TTTTTTTTGAGATGGAGTCTCGCTCTGTTGCCCAGGCTTGGGGTTCACTGGCTCAATCTTGGCTCACTGCAGCCTCCGCCTCCGAAGTCCACATGATACTCCTGCCTCAGCCTTCTGAGTAGCTGGGATTACAGGTACCCACCACTATGCCCAGCTAATTTTTGTATTTTTAGTAGAGACAGGGTTTCATCACATAGGTCAGCTGGTCTCGAACTCCTGACCTCAAGTGATCCACCTCCCCAGCCTCTCAAAGTGCTGGGATTCGAGGCATAAGCCACCATGCTCGGTGAGATTTCATTTTTTAAAATTGAAGACTTAACCTTTTCAGAGCAACCGTACAAGCAACGTACAAATAAGGGATGATAACATCAGCACCAAACTACACACTTATTCATTTCTGGGTTAATTCTGTGGCTCCTGTAACTTTAGTTCTTCATTTTACTTTCTCACCTACTTGTACTTTGTTACCTGTTATAATAAGCCACCTTATATCCTTTTGTGAAAAAAGATTTGCTTATTTGGAATCGATTGCTGGCACCCAAGTGAATAACACGAACAACAAACCAAAAAAATGCTTTTTTAAAAAGAGAACTCCAAAAGCACTTTAACATGCCCTTCCAGGAGATAAGGTGAATAAGGCCAAAGGGACCTTCTAGATGCTTTGTTGCTAGCCCAAACCCCACTCTCCATTTACTTGAAGGCACACAGGTTTCTGCCAACTCAATTATTCAGGTCTTAAGGACCTACCAGCCTCAGTCAAGGAATTACATACATCTGCTTGTCAAGGACAGGTCTTCGCAGACTTTTCATCTACATGCCTGGCATATAGCTGAAGTCAAATAAAGACTTTTGTAGTTTTTTTGAGAAAGGGTCTCATTCTGTTGCCCAGGCTGGAGTGCAGTGGTGCCATCTCAGCTCACTGCAACCTCTACTGCCCGGGTTGCAGCGATTCTCATGTCTCAGGCTCCCGAGTAGCTGGGATTACAAGTGTACACCACCACGCCTGGCTAAATTTTGTATTTTCAGCAGAGATGGGGTTTCGCCATATTGGCCAGGCTGGTCTTGAACTCCTGACCTCAAGTGATCTGCCTGCCTCAGCCTCCCGAAGTGTTGGGATTACAGGTGTGAGCCGCAGAGCCTGGCCTGATGATGAAATGACACAGGCTCCTAGAAATGTTTACTGGTGAATGAGCTCGTGCAGCGCTCTGCTACAGCAGCTCCTCTGCGAGTCCATGTGGGACTTGCAGGTCTCAGCAGTTGCACTTACAACAGCAGAGTATGGAATCAGCTTGATAATCATTTAAAACTCTCACCTATGAACATCTAAACCCCATTAAAGCAAAAATATCATTTGGAAAAAAACAAAAAAAGGCAGATTCTGATTTGATACGTTTCGGTGGGGGCTGATGTCTAACGAGCTCCCAGGTGATGCCTGGCGGCTGCTGCCTGTGGACCACCCTTGAGCTTCGAGGCACCCAAGGCCTGAAGAGCCTGGTGATGCTCTGACTGAGCCACATGCAGAGACATGAACTGCCAAGGAATTCACTTTGGCAGAGAGGGGAATGAGGGTTTCTGGCTGTTTGGCTTAGTATTTATTTCTATCCCAAAATAGCAGGTTGATCTTCTCCCCAGCTGACAGGCGTCCAGGCTGGTTTGAAGTGGAGATTGCTCCAGAGTGGGGTGGAGGGCCTTGCAGAGGGTGGCCACCTGCTCAGGAAGACCTGGGCCGCACTCCAAGTCTTCACTGAAGCACTGGAGGCGCAGGAGGAGATCCTCTGGCAAGTCCCTTCCAGGTGCATGCTAGCTACAACACTAAGTCCAAGGGTGACAGTAAATGTTTCCTCCTTTCCTACTGCAAGGGACAGATGTCATCACTGAGGAGAAATAGGATCAGTGTTCATATCTGGACACCAGCAAGAGGCCAGACAGCTTGTGACTTCATACAAAATGTTTTCATTTATTTTATTTGCGGCCAGGTGCGGTGGCTCATGAGTGCAATCCCAGCACTTTGGGAGGTCGAGGCTGGCGGATCACAAAGTCAGGAGTTCTAGACCATCCTGACCAACATGGTGAAATCCTGTCTCTACTAAAAATACAAAAATTAGCTGAGCTTGATGGCGTGTGCCCGTAATCCCAGCTACTCAGGGCCTGAGGCAAGAGAATCTGGGTGATAGAGGTTGCAGTGAGCCGAGATTGTGCCACTGCACTCGAGCCTGGGCAACAGAGCGAGACTCTGTCTAAAAAAACTTTATTTGTAAAATGTCCTTACTGCTGAAACTAAAACCATTATCAGGTTCTATTGCTTAAGACTTAAGAAATCTTCAGAGATTTTTCTAAATCAAATCAACCTAAGTATTAATATTTCTCCCCGGCCAGGCGCAGTGGCTCACGCCCATAATCCCAGCACTCTGGGAAGCTGCGGCGGGAGGATCAAGAGACCGAGACCATCCTAGCCAACATGGTGAAACCCCGTCTCTACTAAAAATGCAAAAATTAGCTGGGCGTAGTGGCACATGCCTGTAGTCCCAGCTACTCAGGAGGCACAGGCAGGAGAATTGCTTGAACCCAGGAGGCGGAGGCTGCAGTAAGCCAAGATCGCACCACTGCACTCCAGCCTGGCGCCTGGCAATACAGCGAGACTGTCTTAAAAAAAAAAAATTTCGGCTGGGCGCGGTGGCTCAAGCCTGTAATCCCAGCAC
>NW_016107440.1:5326554-5332552 GCF_001604975.1 Cebus imitator | reverse complement strand
CCCAGCTACTCAGGAGGCTGTGGCAGGAGAATTGCCTGAACCCAGGAGGTGGAGGTTGTGTTGAGCCAAGATCGCGCCATTGCACTCCAGCCTGGGTAGCATGAGTGAAACTCCGTCTCAAAAAAAAAAAAATTTCTCCCCCAAAGCCTTGAGTTTTCCTAAGATAACGTTAATCAAAACAACTCATGCCCTACCTCAGAGATCAGCAAACCTGTTATTCAAGGGCCAAAAACTATTTTTAGCTTTGCAAGTCATCCCCTGTTGCAGCTCCTCAACTCAGCCGTTAGGTTGCAAAAGCAGCCACAGAAGATATAAACAAATGAGCGTGGCTGTTTTCCAATAAAACTTATTCACAAAAACAGGCTTGTCCACCTTTGCCCTCAGACTACGCATCGCAACTAGGACTTAATTCCAACAGTTAAGGAAAAACCAAATAAATCTGAATTTTAATATAGCAATAGAATGGCCACAAAATGTTTAAAAACCGGCTTTTAAAACTATCAATGATCAGAAAAAAACTGCATAACCAAAACACTCTGAACTACTTACTACATATTATGTTTCTAATTTCTATAAAATGAAGAGCTAGTGCTTAACATGGCAGCATTCCATTTAGAAAAGGTAGCTGAACCCCTTAGAATTGGGGTTAACATCACAGATTCTGATGTCAGACAGACCTTGGTTCAAATTGTAACTCTAGCCCGGTTTCCCTAGGATTACTAATACCCAAGGTATTAGTAATTACAAATCCAAGTTTCCCTAGGATTACTAATACCCACCCACTTGGTCACTACCCTAGGCACACAGCTCAAAATAAGTGCTGCCTACATGGCAAACTGGAGAGTCATTGGTAGCAATGTTTTTGGTCAGTGACTGAATACTTTCATCTAGTCACTACAAAATTTTAGGATTTGGAAAAGAGATTTGGTCTTCTCTTAAGACTTCTATACGTGCCTCTGACAGAAGTTTTGGATATCAGCTTTCTATGTCAGATAGAAGGTAGGGAGGAAATATAAGCAGAATATGCAATCTGCAGGAGAAATCAGAAATATTTTGTAGAATTCTGTTCAGATGCAAACACTGTTGCAAACCATATTCCGGGACTAGAAGGATGTACAAAACCAGAGACAGTGGTAACCTCTGGGGAGGGAGCTCAGGTCGAGGAGGAATGATGAGGGTCTTGGATGTTTTCATCAACTCTACAGTGTTTCAATCTCAACAAGATCACACCTGAGGATCACAGCATCATCTGGGGCCTCTACTCACCACATGCCAGTAGCACCCCACTCCTGCCAGTTAGGACAATCAAAAATGTCTCCAGACACTGTCCAATGTCCTCTGCAGGGAGGGGAGCAAATCACCTCCATTTATAAACCACTGCTCTAGGCCCTAGAGATCGCTAGAGATTATAGAGACTTCTGGTCTCTAAGAAATACAGTTTTTTTCCTTTTTTTTTTAAAGACAAAGTCTCACTCTATCACCCAGGCTAGAGTGCAATGATGAGATCACACAGCTCACTGTAGCCTCAACCTCCCAGGCTCAAGTGATCCACCCACCTCAGACTCCCGAATAGCTGGGACCACAGGCATGCACCACCATGCCCAGCTAATTTTTAAATTTTTTTGTATAAACAGGGTCTTGCTATGTTGCCCAGGCTGGTCTTGAATTCCTGGACTCAAGTGATCCTCCCACCTTGGTATCCCCCAAAGTCCTGGGATTTCAGGAGTGAGCTACTGGCCAGAATAAATTTTTTGAACCTAGTCAAATATTAGAGATTTGACCCGAGCAGGTATGTTTTCTTTTTACAGGATGGTTTTGGTATTTGAAATGAAACTGTCCACAGAAAATTTAGGAGATAATTGCAACTTGATGGCTTTCCTTGGCCTAAATTCTCAACTGTGATTTTTCAATTGATGCCTGTGGCATAATGAAAGTACTGGACTGGGTGTCAGGACGCATGGACGGGAGCCTGAGATCCACTGATTCACACACTGCAACAGCACACACCAGCTTCAACCTCACATTCCTCACCATCAGCAAGAGGCTTGGCTGGTCTCCTGCATCATCTTACCACTCAAAATGTACGATTCTACCCAAGCTCCCTCCCATAGCCTTGCTCCATTTTTCCCCTCTCACCAGGGTTCTACACAGCAATGAGCAATCTGCTCCACTCCTGTGCAGACTTTTTTCCTAATAAAGGGTATCAATTCCTGTCTCTTTAGGCCATAGGACAGTGAGGTGTTAGGACCAGCTGGTACCCAAACATGTTGAAATAGTGGAATGACTAAATCATAAAAGTGGCTACAAATTATCCAAGCAGATAAAAACCCACCTCTTCCATATACTGATATATGATGGCTTTGACAGCTGGCATATTGGTGGCATCCATCATCAGGGTCACTGCTTGCCCTTTCCGAATCTTCACTACCCCTTTGAACACCTGCTGATTATTGTAACAGGCAGCCAAAGTGGCAATGGCCATCACCTACAGAGAACAAGATGAGAGGGGAAAGAAGAGCTGGTGTGGTAAAGCTTTCATCACAAAAAGGTAAGAAAACCTTCTGCTGAATGAGCAATTGCCAACTCTAATGAACTAAGATGTAACTAATCAAGAAAAAATACCCACAAAGAAAGTATGTCAAGATTTTTCCCTTCCCTACTGCCTTTCTCAACACCACACAGAATTCAGCAGTCTATGCAGTCTTAAACAGTACTGTACTTTAGTCACAAAAGTTCCATTGTATTTGGAAAAAACAAACACAAGTAAATCCAACATTTTCCATGCTAGAGCAATGGGTTATTAGATCTGAAATACGTAACTCAAAATAGTATGTGGAAAGAATTTTCTATTTTACTTGTTTTTCTATTTTTCCTATAACGAACATAACCATTACATATTTAAAACTAATGCTGGGGGAGAACAACAGAAGGGGGGTGATTTCCTGTGCTCAAAGGTAAATGGAAACGTAAGACGTAAGACAGGGATACAGATTTTACTTTCAACCACCATTCAAAGTTGGTCAATGGAACAAGATCAAACCAGCTTCCCAAATCAGTTAAATGCTACTGCTTTCTTCACTTATTTGCAGTAGTATCTGAAACAACTGGTAAAGGCAACTACAAAGTGTAAGCTCTTCGCATACTGAGGGGCTCTGTCTACAGGACCAGGTTGTTATCCTGGGTCTAGGAAAAGGACACCAGTAATTAGGTGCTTAATGAAGACTTTTTAATGATAACAGCTTTACCCACATTTTAGCTAGCACTCCCCATAAATCTAGGCCAAAGACCTTGACTTACCTGTGAGGATAAGAACCTAACTAGTTTAGAATAGCTGTGGAGAAGAGTAAATCCAGAAAGAAGGTTCTGAAAAGAGTAGGCTTAACCTCAAGCTGAGTTTGGTGGCTGGAAGCAAAGGGGAATGCTATGAACCCCCCAGCACAATAAACTGGAGTCATCTTTGTAAGGAATCATATCCTTGAATACAGCACAGCAAAAGCCACCCCACTCCCATTAGCTCCACATCCACCCAGAGGAGCCCTGTTCCATACCTGTGGAATAGCACAGAAGTTAAACACACTCTGGTTTCTGAGTCTTGACAGGTAGGTGATGACATCTGGGATGTGATGCAGTGCATTGGTTATAAGCTCATTCAGGCACTGCACGGCCAAGTCAATATTCTCCGGCTTAGCAAAATCCCCCAACTTCTTAACATACCTGCTCCAAACCTAGACAGAGAAGAAGATTAAGGAACAGGTCAATGTGTGCAAAGGGGAAAATTTACAAACAATATTAAAGGATCTTTGTGCAAAAGAACTACGATACACAGTAAATTCTCTTAGCTGCAGACTCGTCTTTCACCAAGATCAAGTTCATTTTAAGCTCCATGCAATAGCTATTCCTGATTACTAGTAAGGGTTCAATTGCAACCTAGGTGTGAGTTAAGTGTTGGGGAACATGTCCCTAGAGACAATTGGTATAATGCTGCAGACTAAATTCAGACTAAAGACACTCCTGTTAGGCAGAGCCATTGGTCGTCTCCTGAAAAAAACAACCAGATACACAAAATCAGCTCTAATTATACTGCAGACTAGGCATTAAACATTCTCAAGATGGCCAGGCCTCTAAAATAATGACTAATACTATATTCCTACTCTGCTAATGATGCCGCTGAAACGCATCCCTGGGGAATAAGCCGAGTCTCTCCTCTAAGGACATTGTTTCCATGGATCCCCATAACTAAAAGTAAAATAAAACCCTTAATTCTAACACTGAGATTCTGCTTGATGATTTTTAATGATATTATTTAGAGGATTCTCTGAAGCTAGCAAAAGTTCTGGAAACGGTGGTGATGGTTATACAACATCATTAATGTACTTAATGCCACTGAATAGTGCATTGAAAAACAGTTAAAATGGCAAATTCTCTATTATGTACATTTATGATAATGAGACAATTTTTTTTTGGATAATGATACAATGTTAAGTATACATACATTCAGTTAAAAAAAAACGATAAGAAGAGGAAGATCCAAGATGGCTGATTAGACACAACTCCAGCACATAACACCCAGCGAGAGAGACGCAGAAATCTAGAGATCTCCTAGCTCCGACTGAGGTACCAGGTGAATTTCAATGGGTCTGGTCCAATGGTGAGCAAAGCCCACTCAGGGCAGACCTAGGCGGGGAGGGGTGCTGCTTCACCCAGCAAGTGCATCTGACCGGCTAGTCAGAGGCTCTCCCTCTGGCACTCTGGACCAGATACAGCACTTGTCGCAAAGCCTCAGCAATACACAGAACAGGGCATCTTTGCCAGACAAGCGCCAGGAATTACAAGCACGGAGTTGAATAAGAGCCTGCGAACTGAGCTCTCAGGCCCCCCACCCCACCCCTGCCCCACTACCCAGAGAGAGAGAAGTAGCTGTAAGCAGGAGCAGCTGGGCAGGCCCCTATCCCATGACGGGGGGGGGGGGAGCTGAAAGGGGGAGCTGAAAGGGGGAGAAGGCCAGCTGTGGCTGGGCAGGTCCCTACCCTCCCCCCACAAACCCAAGAGGGCTGAAGCTCTGATTCTAGTGGGTTGTGCAGCCAGTGCCACAGTCTGAGATGAACCGTGAATGATCCATCCCAGTGGAGGAAGGGGACAACCCACCACTAGACGGGTAGGACTGGGCTACATGTTTTAACAAAAAACACAGGAAGCCTATGTGGCAACGGGATGACGTTCTTGACAACCCAGCAGCACCTACAGGTCAGCAGAAGAGGCAGGCCTAATCTCCCAGCATAAACAAAAAAGACACAGGAAGCTTCCCTAGTAACCCGAAGGAGTCCCTAGAAACCCAGTAGCGCCTACACAGGGAGACAAGCGACCTCATCAACAGCTCCCTGACCACAGCCAGGTAAATCCACAAAGATGGGAAAAAACCAGCGCAAAAAGATGAAACCATCAGAGACCAGAACACCTCTTCTCCTTCAAGGGATCACAGTTCCTCAACAACACAGGAACGTAACATGACTGAGAAAGAGTACAACGAATTGACAGAAACAGACTTCAGAAGGTGGATAATAACAAATCTTCCTGAGCTAAAGGAACATGTTCTAACTCAATGCAAAGAAACCAAAAACCCTGAAAAAACGTTAGACGAAATGCTAACTAGAATAACCAGCTTAGAGAACATAAAGGACTTGATGGGAGTTGAAAAACACAGCACGAGAACAATATGAAGCAAACAAGTTTTTGTTTGTTTGTTTGTTTGTTTTTTGAGAAGGAGTTTCGCTCTTGTTACCCAGGCTAGAGTGCAATGGCCCAATCTCAGCTCACCGCAACCTCCGCCTCCTGGATTCAGGCAATTCTCCTGCCTCAGCCTCCTGAGTAGCTGGGATTACAGGCGCGCGCCACCATGCCCAGCTAATTTTTTGTATTTTTAGTAGAGACGGAGTGTCACCATGTTGACCAGGATGGTCTCGATCTCTTGACCTCGTGATCCACCCGCCTCGGCCTCCCA
>NW_016107440.1:5324339-5326509 GCF_001604975.1 Cebus imitator | reverse complement strand
AAGCAGAAGAAACGATATCAGAGATTGAAGATCAACTCAATGAAATAAAAACAGAAGGCAAGACAAGAGAAAAAAGAGTGAAAAGAAATGAACAAAGCCTCCAAAAAATATGGGATTATGTGAAAAGACCTAATCTACGCTTGATTAGTGTACCTGAATATGATGGGAAGAATGAACCTAGGCTGAAAAACATGCTCCAGGATATTATCCAGGAGAACTTCCCAAGCCTGGCAAGGCAGTCCAACATTCAAATTCAAGAAATACAGAGAACTCCACAAAGATATTCCTCACCCCAAGCCACATAATTGTCAGATTAACCAGGGCTGAAATGAAGGAAAAAATGCTAAGGGAAGCCAGAGAGAAAGGTCAGGTCACCTATAGAGAGAAGCCTATCAGACCCACAGCAGATTTCTCAGCAGAAACCCTACAAGCCAGAAGAGAGTGGGGGCCAATATTCAACATCCTCAAAGAAAAGAACTTTCAATCCAGAATCTCATATCCAGCTAAACTAAGCTTCATAAGTGAAGGAGAAATAAAATTCTTTATGGACAAGCAATTATTGAGAGATTTTGTCACCACCAGACCTGCCCTTACAAGAGCTCCTGAAAGAAACACTAAGCACAGAAAGAGACAAGTACCAGCCACTGCAAAAGCAAACCAGAGGGCAAAGACCAAAAATGCAATGAAGAAAGAGTCAACTAATGGGCAAGAAAACCAGCCAGCAACAAAACAGCAGGATCAAATCCACACATAACAATATTAACATTGAATGTAAATGGCCTAGACACCCCAATCAAAATACACAGACTGGCAAACTGGACAAAAAGTCAGAACCCATCAGTGTGCTATATTGAGGAAACCCATCTCACATACAAAGACTCAAAATAAAGGGATGGAAGAAGATTTACCAATCAAATGGAGAACACAAAAAGGCAGGGATTGCAATCCTAGTCTATGATAAAATGGCCTTCAAACCAACAAAGATCAAAAGAGACAAACAAGGACACTACATAATAGTAAAAGGAACAATCCAACAGGAAGAGCTAACTATCCTAAATATATACGCTCCCAACACAGGAGCACCCAGATACATAAAGCAAGTTCTTAACGACCGAAACTAGATTTAGACTCCCACACAATAATAGTGGGAGACTTCAACACTCCACTGTCAATATTAGACAGATCAACGAGACAGAAAATGAACAAGGATATCCAGGACTTCAATGCAGAGCTGGACCAAGTGGACCTAATAGACATATACAGAACGCTCCACCCCGAATCCACAGAATATACATTTTTCTCAGTACCACATTGCACTTACTCTAAAATTGACCACATCATTGGAAGAAAATTACTCCTCAGCAAATGCAAAACAACAGAAATCTTAACAGTCTATTAGACCACAGCACAATAAGACTAGAACTCAGGATCAAGAAACACACTCAGGAGAGAGATCCAAGATGGCTGATCACTAGCAGCTCGGGATTGTAGCTCCCCCTGAAAGCGCAGAGAACGAGAGGACGCCACACTTTCAGATGAATTTTTGCTGCTCACGCACCAGGTAATTCCCAGGGGAGGAGCTCCACGGGTCGCCAGCGCGACTCTTGTGGCTGGTGAGGCAGTTTTGCTGCTGCCTTGGTGCGGCGGTTCTTGGTGCACAGTCAGAAAAGCACCATCAATCTTAACACCACTGTTTTGGCCGGCGCAGTGGGTTGCTCAGATTTTAGTGCCGGGAATCAACAAGTTGGATGTCCATTCAGAAACCCAACTATAAAGACGGTAATTATAAAGACCACAAATGGATAAATCTATAACGAAGGGAAGAAATCAGCCTAAAAAGGCTGAAAATACCCAAAATCAGAACGCCTCTCCCTCTACAGGGGATCACAGTTCCTCATCAGCAACAGAACAAGGCCTGATGGAGAAAGACTGTTCCATTATCAGAAGCAGGCTTTAAAAAGTGGATGATAAGAAGCTTCTGGGAATTAAAAGAACTTGTTCTAACCCAATGCAAAGAAACGAAGAACTTCGAAGAAAGGCTTGACCAAATGTTAACAACAATACACAATTTAGAGAGGAATAAGTGAATTAATGGAGCTGAAAAATACAACACGAGAACTTCGCAAAGTATGCACAAGTTTTAACAGCCGAATTGATCAAGCAGAAGAAA